>NC_000078.6:60608799-60853799 GCF_000001635.26 Mus musculus | reverse complement strand
TGCTACTCATAAAAAGGCCAGTTCAGATATATTTTTTGTCTGGAATGCTTCCAAAGAGCAAACATTGCCAGTCTGAAACCAGTCTGTCATATATTAAATGTGTTTGCTTTGGAAAAGATATTCTTTAAATTCTTTAAATTGGAGTAGTAATTAATAATAATAATAATAATAATAATAATAATAATAATAATATCTGATCTGTTTGTATTTACTAATTGTAACTGAACTTGTAACCGTGGACATTTAATAAAAAATCAAACACACACTCTATACCATTTGGATCATTATTGATCTGCCTTTGTTCTTGAAACAAAAAAAAAAAAATGAAGAAGCACCTAATTGCTAGTCAGCTATGAGATTCCCCTGACCATCAAACCAGACTCATTTCCTCCCTGCTGAGTCCTTATCTCCTCTATGGACTGTCCTGTCAGCCACAACCCTCCAACTCTCATTTCCATGCTGGCAAAGGCCCATGGGAAGGACCTCTGCACTCTCTGAATCTATGCATTGTAACTTGGCCATTATATACTTAACAGCTAATACCCACTTTTAGTGAATCCACATCATATTTATCTTTCTGGGTTTGAGTTTCCTCAATCAGAATGTCTTTGTATTTCCACCCATTTGCCTAAAAATGTTATGATGTCTTATTTTTTTACAATTGAATAACTTTTCGCTGTGTGAATGAACCATAATTTTTGATCCCATCTTCTGTTGAAGAATGTGTAGGTTGTTTCCAGTTTATGGCTATTATGAATAAAGCATATAGTTTTGAAGTGTCCTCCTCATAGGATGAAATGTGCTTTGGCTGTATGCCCCAAAATGGTATAGTTGGAACTTGAGGCATATCAATTCCCAGTTTTCTAAGAAACAGTCATATGAAAGCCCATAGTGGCTGTAAAATTTTGCTCTCCTGCTAGCAACAATATACGCAGTTTCATGCAACCACTATCACTGTATAACTTTAGAACATTTTTATCACTCTCTAAAGGAAATATAATACTGATTGTTAGGCAACTTCAATTAACACCTCAAAGTTTGGAAACCACTTATATACTTTCTATGCCTCCAAATTTTCTTATACAGGACATTTCATGTAGGGGGAAATAGAAGATAGGTGTCTTGTGCAAGTTGGCAAGTTGGCTCATTTTAATATATCTCTGTCTCTTTCAGTCTCTCTCTCAGTCTCTCTCTCTCTCTCTGTCTCTCTGTCTCTCTCTGTCTGTCTGTCTCTCTGTCTCTGTCTCTGTCTCTCTCTCTGTCTCTCTCTGTATCTATATGTATGTTCCAGTGTTTGTGATGTTTGTAAAGCTGTACATATGTTTAGGTGCCTACCTAGGCCAGAAGAGGACTTCAGATTCATAGGAGTTAGAGTTGCAGCCATTTGTGAGCCATCAGGTACACATACTTAGCACTAAACTCTGTTTCTCTACAAAAGCATCAAATGTCCTTAACTAATCAGTCACCTCTTCAGCCACATAACTGATTTCGTTTACTTATTATGCTTTCAAGGTTTATACAAGTAGTAATACTATCATCATGGCATTTATGTCAGTAATGAATAATATGCCATTGTATGGACAACAATATACCACCATCATATATCTATTAAACTTTTCACCAGATGATAGGCATTGGATTATTTCTATTTTCAGCTTTTATGCATACGTTTGATTCTATCATTTGTTACAATTATGGCATAAAATGTATGTGTTATTGTGGGCACACAGGCTGTAAGTACATATGGAGTCAGATAAAAGATTTCAGGAGTTAATTATTGCCTTTCACTGTGAATTCCAAAGATGTAACTCAGGTCAGTAGGCTTTCCTAGGGATGCTCTTATCCCTTGAGTGGTTTTCATAGCCATTAGTGGTTGTTTTAATCCTTTGAGAATTTATGTAGGTCTGAATGGATGATGCCTTGCTCTCCATCAGTATTAGCACTATACTATTTGTTTTCCCTCAAACGGTAAGATCGAGTATATTGAACACATTATAGAATTATTATGTGATTATAGAATTACTATGTAATTATTTCATAGATCTTATCAACTTTATCACAAAAAATCAATTAACTTATACTAAGCATCTATTTCTTCCTGGAAAAAATTGGATTCACCATTATTTGATTATTAATGAAGAATATACATCAAAAACTAAATTTCAATAAGAACACAGTAGAATAACTTTGAGAAATTTTTCAGAATATTCTTGACATATAAATTATTAACTAGTGTACATTCCAGTAATTAGTTTACTCTGAGTAACTCATTTTCATCAACAGAAAATAATCTACTTAAATGTAATGAGTTTTTTCATTCTTACCAACTATATGCTTGGATATGCCAAATTTTTATTTATACAGCAATTTTCCTAGCTATGTAAATTAAAGTTTTAATTTTTAGTCTACCAATGCTTAGAGGAACCATCTTTTAAACAAAACTATACAGCATGTTTTCCTGCAATGGAAATATCTGTATATCTTTTATGGATAAATTATAATTCCACTGGATTGAGGAAATCTAATCTCTGTAAGAACATGAGCTTTGTGTTCACATAGATGTTTTTCTTTTAATATTTTAGGCATTGTCAAGCCACAGCGTTTATTCCAGATTAAACATACTGTGTTATGACTTTGGGAGGTAATATTCTAATAATATTATATATGCCTACATGGAAATGAGACTGTTTCAAGGAAATTAATCTATTCAATATATCACAGTTCCTCTCTCCTTGTCTATGCATGCATATGTGTACAAGGTATAATATCTGAAGTCTTTGTTAATAAGACTTTTTCAGTAGATACTCTTTAACCTCAAACACAATTTTTACTATTGTCAGATAACAGAAACTTTATTCTTGAACCAAATATAAATAAGCATGACACAGAGGAAAGGCGAAGATTGTTGCTAGAAACACGCTTCCCTATACAAGTGTTTATGTGGGACTGTTTTAGCTGCAGAAAAAAAGTAAAATAATTCATTTACAAAATATGCTATGAGGAATACAAACAGGTAGGTTATAGCAAAACGAGTAAACCTCCTATTATATATCAAATGACATCTGACTTTTTCTTGGATTTGAGACTACTATTAGCAAATGCTCTGCTTAAAACAAAATTTAAAGGTTTTGATAGTCACAGAATCTTAGGTCAGACACTGTTGGGCCATAAATGGCTTTTGAAAGAACTGAAAATACCTCAAGATAATTTAAGTGTGGTGTGCTTTCCACAGGCATGAAGTTCAGTCAAATACTCTTTCAGAATGTTTGACAGAAGTTTGACATTTAATTTATTTATTTTCTTGAGAACATCAGTTTACAGTTCATCCTGTTGTCTAAGCATCACATTTTGTTTATGTTGCATGATGTAAGAAAAGCTTATTTCTAGTCTCATAAATATGGGGGCACAATAGTAGTCTCGAGGATAGAGAAATAGTGTGTAAAGACAATGAGAAGTAGTACCTGGTGGGAGTGGGTAGATGGGTGGGGGACATCCTCATAGAAGCAGGGGGATAGGATAGGGTGTTTCTGGTGGGGAGGGAACAGGGAAAGAGAATAACATTTGTAATGTAAATAAAGAAAACATCCAATTACAAAAAAAGCAAATCAAAGAAATTACCTGCATATTAGCAAAGTTACTAACCATTGCAATCCATACCTGATGTTTACATGTGACATAATAAGAGTTTCACGTGAAAAGGTATGATAATTAATGTCACAATGGGCCTGAAGATACAAGAATTTTTAACCAATGAAATACTCTAGTCATTACCTAGATTGACTACATATCTTCTCATGTCTAAAGTTTTTTAAACTGTTTGGAATATTTTCCTTGATGTTTAATGTACTTGAAATTGTTTATTATCTTTTAATTCTACTTTTATAACTAATTGACTTCTAAAGCTCATGTAAAATACTGAATTGTACTTAGGAAAGATTGGCCTGAAAATTGAAATTTATTTGCCTGCAAAACTCAGGATGTCCTCGTTCTTAATACCTGAGTAGTATTCCATTGTGTAAATGAACCACATTTTCTGTATCCATTCGTCTGTTGTGGGACATCTGGATTGTTTCCAACTTCTGGCTATCACAAATAAGGCCACTATGAACATAGTGGAACACATGCCCCTGTGGCATGTTGGGGCATCTTTTAGGTATATTCCCAAGAGTGGTTGCTGGGTCTACAGGTAGATCTATTTCCAATTTTCTGAGGATCCCTCAGATTGATTTCCAGAGTGATTGTCCCAGTTTGCAATCCCACCAGCAATGGAGGAGTGTTCCTCTTTCTCTACATCCTTGCTAATATGTGTAGTCACCTGAGGTTTTGATATTAGCCATTTTAATTGGTGCAAGGTGGAATCTCAGGGTCGTTTTGATTCACATTTCTCTGTCACTAAGGACTTTGAACATTTCTTTAGCTGCTTCTCAGCCATTTGAGGTTCTTCTGTTGTGACTTCTCTGTTAATTCTATACCCCATTTTTGATTGGGTTGTTTGGGTTTTTAGTAGTTTCTTGAGTTCTTTATATATTTTGGGTATTAGCCCTCTATTAGATGTGACTGAAGATTTTTCCCAATCTGTAGGTTGCCGATTTGTTTTACTGACTATGACCTTCACTTTACAGAAGCTTTCCAGTTTCATGAGGTCCCACTTATCAATTCTTGAGCTTAGAGCTTGAGCCATTGGACTTCTGAGTTTTGCAGGAAAATGGATGAAACTAGAAAATATCATGCTGATTGAGGTAACTCAGACCCAAAAGGACATGCATGAACTGCAGGGATCGAAATGGAGAGGAACCTGGGGAAAGGAAGGTCCAATGATAGGCCCAAAGTGGGATGCAGCTCAAGGGGAGGTCCCAAGGCCTAATACTATTACTGAGGCTATGGAGCACTTACAAAAAGAGTCCTATCATGACTACCCTTCGAAATGCCCAAAAAGCAGCAGAAAGAATCAGATGCAGGTTTTTGCAACCAACCAATGGACAGAAGCTCCACACCTGTGGTTGAATTAGGGAGAAGCTGGATGAAGCTGAGGAGGAAGGCAACCCTGTAGAAGGACCAGCAGTCTCAATTAACCTGGAGCCCTAAGAGCTTTCAGACACTGGACCAGCAACAAGGCAGCATACACCAGCTGATATGAGGTCCCCAACACATATACAGCAGAGGACTGCTGGGTCTGTGTTCAATCAGAGAAGATGCACCTAACCCTCAAGAGACTGGAGGCCCCAGGGAGTTTAGAGGTCTTGGAGGGGGCTCTGTGGTGTGGGGACATTCTCAAGGAGAAAGGGTGGGAGAGGATGTATGTGATGTGGAACAGTCACACTCAGACGGTGGACTGGGATGGAGAAAATATGGAGTGTAAAAAATAAATGAATAAAGAAAATATTTAAAAAAATGAAATTTATTGTAGTACTTGTTTGTGATAGTTTCAATTGTCAACTTATTTTGTTATCATTATATTTCAGTTAGAAGCAATGCTTGGACAATTATATTACAAAAGAATACATATGATGCTGCCACTTTAAAGTATTTTTTTGTGTGATATGAATGATTTAGCCTATAAGTGTAGTTACTGCTCTTCTATTGGGTCTGTGTTGAATCCCTTGTAATCATGTCAGATAACTCAGAATCTTCTTTAACTTCAGATACATAAGGCTCTGAAAACTGACATCTGTGACTCTGGCCTCTGAAACTACTCACACTGTGTGTACATACATATAAACAAATAATTTTAGAAAACAAACACAAAGTTATTTTTTCTCATATACTAAATATTAATTTTAGAAAATGAAATTGTAAGATTTCTGATTTTGTGGATTTTATAGTTTTTGTGGGAATGTCCCACACTCATTTTATTTTTTTTATTTTATATTTACACTTTTTCTATAAATTGGATATCTTCTTTATTTATATTTTAAATTTTATCCCTTTTCCTGGTTTTCCTTCTGACAAACATCTTCCTCCTATAACCTCCCCTGTCCCCCTGCTCATCAACACACCCAATCCTTCTTCCTGGCACTGGCATTCCCCCACACTGGGGCATAGAGCCTTCATAGGACAAAGGGCCTATCTTCCCATTGATGTACAACTAGGCCATCCTCTGCTGCATATGCAGCTGAAAGTATGAGTCTTACCATGTGTGCTTTGGTTGGTGAGTTAGTCGATGGGAACTCTGACAGTACTGGTTAGTTCATATTGTTGTTCCTTCTATGGGGCTGTAAACCCCTTCAGCACCTTGGTTCTTTTCTCTAGATTCTCCATTGGGAATACTATGCTCAGTCCAATGGATGACTGGGAGCATCCACCACTGTATTTGTTAAGCACTGGCAGAGCCTCTCAGGAGAGAGCTATATCAGGCTCCTTTTAGCAAGCACTTGTTGCATTCACAAAACTGTCTGGTTTTGTGACTGTAAATGGGATTGAACCCCAGGTGACTCAGTCTCTAGGTAGTCATTTCTCTAGTCTGTACCCAACACTTTGTAACTACTTCCATGGGTGGTTTGTTCCTTGCTTCTAAGATGGATAAAAGTATCCACACTCTGAAATTCCATCTTCTTGCATTTCATGTTGTTTGTGAATTGCATTTTGGGTATTCCGAGCTTCTGGGATTCTGGACTAATATCCACTTATTAGTGAGTGCATATCATGTGAGTTCTTTTGTGATTGGGTTACCTCACTCAGGATGATATCCTCCAGATCCATCCATTTGCCTAAGAATTTCATAAATTCACTGTTTTTAATAGCTGAGTAGTACTCCATTGTGTAAATGTACCACATTTTCTGTATCCACTCCTCTGTTGAGGGACATCTGGGTTGTTTCCAGCTTCTGGCTATTACAAATAAGACTGCTATGAAAAATGTAGAGCATGTGTCCTTATAACATGTTGGAGTATCTTCAGGCTCTATGCCTAGGAGTGGTATTGCTGGGTCCTCAGGTAGTATGATGTCCAATTTTCTGAGGGACCACCAAACTGATTTCCAGAGGGGTTGCACCAGCTTGCAATTCTGCCACCAATGGAGGAGGGTTTCTCTTTCTCCACATCCTTGCCAGCATCTGCTGTCACCTGAAATTTTGATCTTAGCCTTTTGACTTGTATGAAGTGAAATTTCAGGGTTGTTTTGCTTTGTCTTTCCCTGATGACTAAGGATGTTGAACAATTTTTTTTTTAGGAGCTTCTCAGCCATTTAGTATTCCTCAGTTGATAATTCTTTGTTTAGCTATGTATTCCAGTTTTTAATAGAGTAATTTGTTTCTCTGGAGTCTACCTTCTTGAGTTCTTTGTATATATTGGATTTTAGCCCTCTATTGGATGTGGAAATGGTGAAGATCTTTTCCCAATCTGTTGGGGGCCTTTTTGTCTTCTTGACATTGTCATTTGCCTTACAGAAGCTTTGCAATTTTATGAGGTCCCATTTTTTGATTCTTGATCTAACATCACAAGCCATTGTGTTTTGTCCAGGATTTTTTCCCCTGTGCCCATATCTTCAAGGCTCTTCCTCACTTTCTCTTTTATAAGTTTCAGTGTCTCTGGTTTTATGTGGAGGTCCTTGACTCCATGAACTTGAGTTTTGTACAAGGAGATAAGAATGTGTCAATGTGCCTTATTCTATCTACAAGCTAATCGCCAATTGAGCCAGTACCATTTGTTGAAAATACTGTCTTTTTTCCACTGGATAGTTTTCCTTCTTTTGTCAAAGATCAAGTGATCACAGGTGTGTGGGTCCATTTCTGGGTCTGCAATTCTATTCCATTTATCTACCTGCCTGTCATTGTACCAATACCATGAAGTTTTTATCACAATTGCTCTCTAGTACAGCTTAATGTCAGGAATGGTTATTCCCCCAGAAGTTCTTTCATTGTTGAGAATAGTTTTTGTTATCCTGGGTTTTTTGTTATTTCAGATGAATATAGAAATTGCTTTTGCAAAGTCTATGAAGAATTCAGCTGAAATTTTGATGGGAATTGCATTGAATAGGTAGATAGCTTTTGGCAAGATGGCCATTTTTACTATATTAATCCTGCTAAATCATGAGCATGGGAGATCGTTCCATCTTTTGAGATCTTTCTCAATTTCTTTCTTCAGAGAGTTGAAGTTCTTATCATACATAACTTTGGCTTGCTTAGTTAGATTCACACCAAGATATTTTATATTATTTGTGACTTTTGTGAAGTTCTCTTTCTTTTTTGGGTCTTTATGTGGTTTAGGTATCAGAGTAATTCTGGCTTCATAAAATGAACTCTGTAGAATACCTTCTATTTCTATTTTGTGGAGTAGTTTGAGAAGTATTGCTGTTAGGTCTTCTTTGAAGGATTGATAAAACTCTGCACTAAACCCATTAACACCTGGGCTTTTGTTGTTATTGTTGTTGTTGTTATGAGACTATTGATGACTGTTCCTATTTCTTTAGGGGATATGGGAATGTTTAGATCATTAATCTGATCCTGATTTCACTTTGGTACCTGGTAGGTATCTGTCTAGAAAAGTGTTCATTTCATCCAGGTTTCCAGTTTTGTTGAGTAGAGGCTTTTGTAGTAGGATCTGATGATTTTTTGGATTTCCTCAGTTTTTGTTGTTATGTCTGCATTTTCATTTCTGACTTTGTTAATTAGGATACTGTTCCTCTGCCATCAAGTTAATCTGGCTAAGGGTTGATGTATTTTTGTTGATTTTTCTCAAATAATCAGCTACTGGTTTGGTTGACTCTTTGCATCGTACTTTTGTTTCAACTTGTTTAATTTCAGCCCTGATTTTGATTATTTCCTGCAGTCTACTCCTCTTGGATGAATTTGCTTTTTTTGTTCTAGAGCTCTCAGGTGTGCTGTTAAGCCACTAGTGTATGCTCTCTCCAGTTTCTTTTTGGTGGCACTCTTAGCTATGAGATTTCCTCTTAGGACTGCTTTCATGGTGTCCCATAAGTTTGGTTATATTGTTGCTTCATTTTCATTAAACTCTAAAAAGTCTTTTCTTTCTTTCTTTCTTTCCTTCCTTCCTTCCTTCCTTCCTTCCTTCCTTCCTTCCTTCCTTCCTTCCTTTCTTTCTTTCTTTCTTTTTTTCTTTCTTTCTTTCTTTCTTCCTTGACCAAGATATCATTGGGTAGCATTGGGTAGAGTGTTGTTCAGCTTCCACATGTAAATGTTCTTTCTATTATTTATGTTGTTACTGAACATCAGCCATAGTCCAGGCTAGTCTGCTAGAATGCATGGTATTATTTCAATCTTCTTATATCTGTTGTGGCCTACTTTTTGAACTGTTATATGGTTAATTTTGGAGAAGGTACCATTAGGTGCTGAGAAGGAGGTACATTCTTTCGTTTTAGGATAAAATGTTAGATATGTGTTAAATCCATTTGTTTCATAACTTCAGTTAGTTTCACTGTGTCTCTGTTTAGTTTCTGATTCCATGATCTGTCCATTGATGAGAGTGGAGTGTTGTAGTCTCCCACTATTATTGTGTGCAGTGCAATGTGCGGTTTGATCTTTAGTAATTTCTTTTATGAATCTTGGTACCCTTGCATTTGGCACACAGATGTTCAGAATTGAGACTTCATCTTGGTAGATTTTACCTTTGAGGAGTATGAAATGTCTCTCCTTTTCTGTTTTGAGAACTTTAGGTTGAAAGTTAATCTTATTCGATATTAGAATGGCTATTACAGCTTGTTTCTTGGGACCATTTGCTTGGAAAATTGTTTGCCAGCCTTTTACTCTGAGGTAGTGTCAGTTTTTGTCCCTGAGGTGGGTTTCCTGTATGCAGCAAATTGTTGGTTCCTGTTTATGTAACCAATTTGTTAGTCTATGTCTTTTTATTGGTGAATTAATTCCATTGATATTAAGAGATATTAAGAAAAGGTAACAGTCGCTTCCTTTTATTTTTGTTCTTAGAGTTGAAATTTTATTCATGTGCCTATCTTCTTTTAGGTTTGTTGAAAGATTATTTTCTTGCTTTTACTAGAGCATAGTTTCCCTCCTTGTGTTGGAGTTTTCCCTTTACTATCCTTTGAAGGGCTGGATTCATGGAAAGACATTGTGTAAATTTGGTTTTGTCATGGAATATTTTGGTTTCTCCATCTATGGTGATTGAAAGTTTAGCTGGGTATAGTAGCCTAGGCTGGCATTTGTGTTCTCTTAGTGTCTGTATATCATCTGTTCAGGATCTTCTGGCTTACATAGTCTCTGGTGAAAAGTCTGGTGTAATTCTGATAGGCCTGTCTTTATATGTGACTTGACCTTTTTCCCTTTCAGCTTTTAATATTCTTTCTTGGTTTTGTGCATTTGGTGTTTTGATTATTATGTGACAGTGGAATTTCTATTCTGGTCTAAACTATTTGGATTTCTGTAGGCTTCTTGTATGTTCATGGACATCTCTTTCTTTAGGTTGTAGAATTTTTCTTCTGTGATTTTGTTGAAGACATATTTTGGCCCTTTAAGTTGGAAATCTTCCTTCTCATCCATGCCTATTATCCTTAGGTTTGTTCTTCTCATTATTTCTTGGATTTCCTGGATGTTTTGAGTTAGGATCTCTTTTGCATTTCAAATTTTCTTTGATCGTTGTGTCAATGTTTTCTACGGTATCTTGTGCACCTGAGATTCTCTCTTCTAGCTCTTCTTATCTGTTGGTGATGCTTGCATCTATAACTCATGAATTTTTTTCCTGGGTTTTTTTTTTTATCTCCAGTATTGTCTCCCTTTGTGATTCCTTTACTGGTTTTACTTCCATTTTTATATCCTTAATAGTTTTGTTCAATTCTTTCACCTGTTTGGATTTGCTTTCCTATAATTCTTCAAGGGATTTTTGTGTTTCCTCTTTTGGGTCTTCTACCTGTTTCACTGTGTTCTCCTGTATTTCTTTAAGATAGTTATTTATGTCCTTCTTATTGTCCTCCATCATTATCATGAGAAGTGACTTTAGATCTACATCTTACTTTTTTGGTGTGATGCTCATCCTCTTGGATGAATTTGCTTTTTTTGTTCTAGACTTGCTATGGTAAGAGAGTTGGGTTCTGATGATGCCAAGTAACCTTAGTTTCTGTTGCTTCTGTTCTTATGATTACTTCCTGTCATCTCAATATCTCAATGCTCCCTTCCCTCAATATAGCTGATTAGAACCTGTCCTTCATGATCCCAGTTGAGTCAGAGCTCCTCAGAATCCTGCTCTCTGTGATCCTGTGATTCAGAGATCCTGTGATTCTGGGTGTGTCAGAGTTCTTGGCAGTCAATTTTCCTCTGAGACCCTGAGATCCTGGTGTGAACAAGCTCCTGGGATCCTGGGATTCTGCGATCCTAAAATCCTGGGTGTGTTAGAGCACCTGGAAGTGGTATCTCCTCTGGGACCTTGGGGCTGTCCACTGAATTCAAAACCAAGGTAGACCAGAGTTGACTAGAAGAAACCCAAGCCACTGCTCAGGCGGGGTCCCTGTGTCCCTGCTCCTGCTAGGCCCAGGTACTCCTGATTGTGTTGGAAAAGGTGTTGTGATCTACTTACCAGTGATCCTAGGATTCTGGGCATGCTAGGGTACCTGGGGAGTGGAGAGTCCTCTGAGGACCATGGGTTATATTCACCCCTAATATTAGAATTCCAATTAGGATTATTTTATAATATTTCATATTCAGTTATCATTAGGAAAATATGAACATTTCATATTACAACTATTTATACTATGAGATACCTTAAAGATCATTTAATTGATAAATATGTGTACTTCAGAAGTAAACCACATCTAAGACTTAACACTTTTATCATATTTGTATAAAGAGTCCACACAAGTTTTCATATATTCATAATGTGAATTAATATAGCCAATAGTAAGAGTTGCTGTGAGGCAAGCAGATATTTTAGAATGTCATATGACTTCCATTAGCTTGTCATGTGTTGTACCTTAGCGACTGTAATAACAGTTATCCAATTAGATGGACCTACTTACTATTCTCTTTTCCTTAGTAGGATGCATCTAATTTGTTTTGGACTGAAACAGGTTCGGGTAGTAGGATGCATCTTATATGTTTTGGACTCTAAGAAGTTTAGGTAGTAGGATACATATTATTTGTTTGGACTATAAGGGGTTTAGGTTTAAAACAAAAGTACTCTCAAAATAGGGTAGATGTTGGAAAAATACAATAAGCCTTTCTGGATTTTTAAGCATGGTTTTCTAATTTAAGTTATAGTGATCAATTAGTGAATAAACAAACAAACAAATAAATAAACAAACAAAAACTTAAGCTTCACAGGGGCATATGATAGCATCCCTGTTAGCAATTTTACTCAAGCCAAGCTCTATATTATTTGTGTCACATTGGAAAATGTTCAAACACAACTTTTAAATTTCACTGTATATTTTAAAAATGTTCAAATACTATGTAAGTCAGGTGTTTGTTTTCTTAGCAATAGGGTCTTACCATCCAGTGCCAAAAGGCAACCAAGCAGAGATAAGAGCCAACAGTGTCTTGGTGGATTTTGGGGCTTTCCTGACTAACTATTTATACAAAGAAACCTCACCTATGTCAATGAACTATTGTTTAACATGCCATAGCTTCTGAGGGGGATGTGTTGGCTATTGTGTTAACTTTTAAAATTAAAAAAAATATATATTTTTAAATTTATAATATAAAAATTATATTTTAATTCAGTATCTTCTCTTGTACATCTGACTCTATTCCAGCTCCTTTCCAGACACAAAATTTGTCCTCTATAGATTCACATTCCTTAAATTCTAATATGCCACATACTTTAAGGCATATCTCTCAAAATGGTCTTCTCCATTTTTGCTGTTTCCAAGAAAACATAAAAAAGATTATCACCATGAGCATGAAGCGTGGCTTCATCTCAGAGATCTAGAAGTAGCTTAACATATCAACTAATAAATATAATTCATCACATTAGTATATTCAAGGACATACCACATGACCTTCTCAGGTATAAAACACCTTTGATAAAATCCAACAACTTTTTGTGACAAAGGACCTAGAGAATATAGAAATGTAAACAATATATTTCCACAATATACAGGTAATACAAAATAGACCAGTAACTGGCATTATCCTAACCACCATAAAACACAAAGTATTTCCAGTAAATATGTAAACAAGAAAAGATTGTTCACTTTCTCTCTTCCTCTGCAAAACACACTTGAAATCTTTTTTTAAATTTTAATTAGGTATTTTCTTCATTGACATTTCCAATGCTATACCAAAATTCCCCCATACCCTCCCCCACAACTCCCCTACCCATCCACTCCCATTTCTTGGCCCTGGTGTTCCCCTGTACTGAGGCATATAAAGTTTGTAAGACCAATGGGCCTCTCTTTCCAATGATGGCCGACTAGGCCACCAGCTGATACATATGCAGCTAGAGACACGAGCTCTGGGGGGTACTGGTTAGTTCATATTGTTGTTCCACCTATAGGGTTACAGACCCCTTTAGCTCCTTGGGTACTTTCTCTAGAGGAATAATACAAGTGAAGAACATAAATATAATAGAAATTTTTAAAAAGTCAAAAACTCTTGTTTGTAAATTATGAATTTACATCTTAAAACAAAGAAAGAAATACAAAACTAAAGACTCCTTTAGGAAATGCCTTCAGTTGATTGATTTATTTATCAAAGAATAAGGATACAAAATCAACCCATAAAATCAGTAGCCAGGCAACATACACATGATGAGTCTACTAAAAAAGCAATCAGTTAAATAAAATGGTTGAAATGAACCCCCAAAACATCTTAAAATATATCTAGTCAAAATATATAAAATGTTGTGTGAAGAGAACATTAAGAGATGAAGAAACTGACAATACATTAGACAATGGAAAGACCTCCCATGCTTACTGGTATAAAAATGACCATCCTACAAGAAACAATCTATAGGTTCAACAGAATACATTTATATGTTCCAATAAAATTTTGTGAAGAAATGGAAACATAATTTTGAATTTCATATGGAAAAAGAAACCAGCAGGAGAGCATAAACACCCCTGAACAATGAAAGAACTACTGTAAATAATACCATCTCAGGATTCAAGTTAGATTACAAAATTATAGTCATAATAATAGTAGAATACAAACATCAAAAAAGACATATTAATTAATAGATGAAACACAATTGAGTACCCACAATTATGTCTATACCTATGGCTACCTTATTTTTGACAAATACTGTAACAATACACGTTGGAGATTAAAAACAACATTTTGACAAATGGTTCTGGTTAGTCTCTTGTCTAATAATACAACTAGATCATTATCCTTAACTCTGCACAAAACTCAACTCCAAATTGACACGCGCCTCAATATGAAATCTGGTACCCTAAATTTTGCAGAAGAAACAGTAGGAAATACATATGAATTCATTGGCACAGGAAAAGGCTTCTAGAACAGGTAAAAGATAGCACAGGTACCAAGACCAAGATTTAATAAATGGGATCTCATGAATACAGAACGTTTGTAAAGCAAACAAAACCATCATTATAGAGAAGATACGTCCTACAGTGTGCAAAGATAATAGTTACTACATATCTGACCAAAAGTTACCAACAAGAATAGGCAGACATCTCAAAAAGCCAAAACACCAAGAAAAGAGTCCAATACTTTAAAAAAAAATTAAGGTATTTTCAAAATCTGAAATACAGATGGCTTAGAAATATGTTTTAAGTATTCCACTATGGAAATGCATATTAAAATTACTTTGACATTTTTGTCTTACACTTGCCATAATCACTAACATCCAACAAAGAAAAAAGTGATGGAAAATGCTGTAATGAATTGGGGAAAGTAGGACATTTTTCACTACTGACAAAAGTGCAAACAAGTACAACTACTCTAAATTGAATAAACAAAATTATTTTCGTGGAAATTGGTTACTTCATTTTATATATTTTTCTCCTTCAAGCCATTTGTCTGCAACTTTCATAATTTTATTTTTCTTTATTTGAATAAAATTATACTATGTATCTGCAACATATATTTATTAATTACCCATCAGGTGAGGGACATCTAATCTTGGAACTTTGCTGGAAGCTTCTGTCCTGCTAGCTAGCTTGCTTTGCACCAGAAAGCACTTTGCATCTGGTTTGGGAGAAAAGACATCTGTGTTCTTACAGCAGAGAATCCTAGGGACTATGATATTAGCCTCCTAAGCAAGATGTTCCCATTTGTTCAATAATGTCATCAATGTTATAAAAGTAACCAACCTAATATCCTAATTGAATATGAGGACTGATACACCGTAAACCTGGTTTTAAAAAATGTAGTGGGAAGTATATGTGGTAGGGGAGACCAAAATACTGTTATTAAAACAAACTGACATAATGCCATACTCCTTTTCAAAAATAGTCATTTTTTTAATAGCATGTACAGTCTATATTCTTAGCCTTAATCAGATCAGACCTCTGAGGAATGCAAAGATGGACAGCTGAGACTGTATGATTGTAGCTTCTAATATTCACACATAGAAAACACCCCAGTCCTCTGGATCTTGCAATCTTTCTGTAAAGTTCCCTGTGTTTTAGGTATGGGAGATTCATAGATGAATCCACTGTCAATGGACTCCACAATTACATTTTGATTAGTTTTTATTTTTTGTAGTGGTCTACTTCTGTTGCAAATGGAAGTTTCTTTGATGAGAGGTGAGGAGTACACTTAAATGTGGGTATAAGACCACATATTCAGATTGCTGTTAGGGATTATGACAGGTTTGGTAAAGTCTTGCCAATATGACTGCAGAGCATGAGCTGAACAAAAGACAGCCAAAGGATACAGAGGAAAGCCCACCATATCACTACAGTACACAGAAAAAAATTATAGGCAACTAAAAATTAGACTATTTTAGAGAGGAGGATACCAATCAATCACTTGGTTATTCAATACCAAATATTCAACCTTGAGAACAAGCATAGGGTAATATTATATAGACTGAGAAGATTATATTCAGAAAAACATTAATATAAATATCTATGTATATACAATATACACAGATATACATATGAACATATATTAACAATTAATAAAAACATAATTATGATTTGAAGGAGAGCAGGATTATATGGAGAATTTTGGAGAATTTTTGTTACCCCATTAACATGTCCACTGGTCATTACACAGGTCTAGTTTAGGTGATCATATTTTTGAGATTTCATGGTGATTTCAAGCTGTGTCTTGAGGTAGGCCTGGCAGTATATATATCTTTTCCTCATGTATATCTATTGTTTCATAATAGTTACCACAATAGATAAGCATATCACTAACATTCAAATGTCAAAACTTCTTTTATTTTTAGTGATCAATGAGTGTGGGTCATTCTTCTGATACTGCTGAACTAAAAAAAAGATTCTGAGAACAATATAAAATTTGTTTTCACTATTGCAACTTTTAAAGAAAGTATATTTGCTCACAAAATTATTGCTGAGTGACTATGTACCTCAGAGCTGTATCACCTCAATTATGTTGTATTAATTGGCTTGCACATTCAATTACAATATTTCTTTGAAAATATAATAGGGAACTAAAAGAAATAGATGAGTTTTCACATAAAGTAGCATAGTGCAATGAAATTGTCCACTCTATTAACATATTAACCTGAGTGAAGGTTCTCTTTACAAGAATGTGGTTATATTATACAATTTTGAAATCACTTAAAATACTTTTAGATGTCTATGTTTTTCCTGATTATGTATTATAATTTAGTTGGTGTAATTCTTCAGCCAATGTCATATTCAGTGCCCTTTGTCAATGAAAAATGGCATGAAGTGTTGCTGATAGCCCTGGGGCTAATTGTATTTGATGTTAATTCTGTTCTCCTGTGAAGGGTCGCAAAAAAGGAATGATTCTCAGCACTCAGGTGATTTCCTGTAAACCTTCTTCCCACCTTAATTCATAAATAAAGGCTAGAACTGGTGATTGAGTGTAGAAAGAGGGGAAGGTGGAGCTGAAGATTTTGGGAGTGGGGGGAGGACATCAGAGGAGAATGATGAAGGAAAGTAGAGCAGAAGCACCTGGCCTGGAGAAGCCCCAAGTTATAAGGGGTCTCCTATATGGGGAAGATGGTAGTGTAGTGGTAGATCTGCCCAATAAAGGCACACAGCATGTATTCATATTAATTGAGTTGTGTTTTCATTGCCTGGGCTTATTTGGGTTGGAGATTTCCCACAACAATGAAGTACTGTGGTTGTGACATCTGATATACTATCAGACTTAGAGAGTACTATGTGTTTGTAATGTAGGAGTCACAGGAGTGGGCTAGAAAGCTTGCATACAGTTTATGGTAGTTCACTGATTATCTCAAGCAATACCCAGAGCCATTACATTATGCCCAGTATACGACAGAGATAAAATGCAAGAAGTAGGCACTCATAATTTCCTTATTAACCCTATAACAGCTAGACATCTTTACTACACACGTATGGATTACTAGCTTGTGAAAGATTTATGGGATCCTTCAGGCTCTTTTTTGGCTATCTAACAAATGAGATATTAAAGACCCATGAGTCCATTTGTGATCTGGATGCCCTGAGACCATGGTATGACTCATTTATCTTGGTAGTTTGGTGCTTTATGATCCAGAGATTAAGTTGCTTCTGTGAAATTGGAGGCAAGTCTCGCAAGCTCTTCCTTCATGGATGGTTTATATTATCCTCACATCTGCCTGCATTGTATTTGTCCTTTTGTATTCCATACTTCGGCTCCATCAATACCTTATACAAGGATCTTTCGTTGAATTTCAGGTGTGCTTTCAATTTCCTGATGCTTCAATTGCTGCAGTTGTCACAGACAGCAAAAACAGAAAGAGAACCATGTTGTGTACACACTTTTAAATGGTCATTAGATGTTAAGTAAAGGAAAATCATGCTATGATCCATAGAACCGGGGAGGCTAAGGTGAGATGCATGGATCCTAGGAAGAAAAAAATACAGTAGTCTTTGCTAGTAGCCTAGGGATTGGTGGGGATGGTAATAGAAGGGATTGGGTTGGGGAGATGGATAGATGGAGAGAGTATTGAGAGAGATGACTCGAACTGGACAGGTGATGTGGAAACTCCTTGCAGTAGAAACTCAGTGCAATTTCTTTTCAATCATGACTGTTATTGCAATTTTAAAAGTGATAATTTTTCTCTTCATTGGCTAACTTCCAAACAAATGAGACAAAGACTATAAGTTTTATTTAAAGAACTGCACAATAGCTGAGAAGTTATTAATAGAATCTTTTCCTCTATGACAGGCTGGCTACCTCCCAGTCAAAAAACCTAGGGATAATTTCATTTTAGTATTGATCTGGCACTCTCTTCTCCAGGAATGTTCCCATGGTAGCTCCTAGACTCTTTGTTCATGGTGAATTTGTATTGTTCTCTCTTTACGTCTCCCCTTTCTAGGATCAGAAGTAAAGACCTATTTTCTCTGCTGCTCATCAACTGGCAGATCAGTTTTTCTTGACAAGTCAGAAAATAAATGGGGATCAATGTTTAGACAACAGTCAGACAGGAGACACATAGAATAAGTATTGAAATGCCATGTTCAGATTGCAACCAGATATGGGGGCAGAGAAATCAGCATTTGAATACTACAAGAGTGATCTTTACACAGTGCACAATAATATTATGCTTACAAGGGACCTTAATGAAAAATAAAATTTTAAATGTCACCTTTTCACTCTTATGAAAAAACAATTGTACCTATGCTGCCAATGTTACCACAGGAAAAGGATCATTTTTGAATCAAGACCATAAATACATAGAATAATAGTTGCTTTCTACAAAAGGTAACCTTTGTAGTTCTACTAGTATATATTTGATCAATAATTACAAATGATAGTGTGTATTTTCCAAGATTATCTTCCAAATTAGACACATTGCTAAAATAAACAAATTCTTACATTAATCAAATAAATAGCAAAGGAAATACTGTGGAATGGAAAAAAAATTAAGTTCACTCGTTATTCTCTCACCATCCCAGTTTTAAGGAGTATTTTTTTAAAATCTTTTCCAAAGTGTGCGTGTTAGTTTATGTCAATTTGATACAAGCTAGAGTCCTCAAAGATGAAGGAGCCACTATTAAGGCCTTAGGCAATCCTATAATATATTTTCTTGATTAGTGTTTGATGGTGGGGTCATAGCCTATTCTGACTGGTGTCATCACTGAGATATTGGTCTTGGGTTCTATTAGAAAAATGAAGACTGAAGTGTGGACACTATGCCCCTCCTTAGAATTGGGAACACAACACCCATGGAAGGAGTTACAGAGACAAAGTTTGGAGCTGAGATGAAAGGATGGACCATGTAGAGACTGCCATATCCAGGGATCCACCCCATAATCAGCATCCAAACGTTGACACCATTGCATACACTAGCAAGATTTTATTAAAAGGACCCAGATGTAGCTGTCTCTTGTGAGACTATGCCGGGGCCTAGCAAACACAGAAGTTGATGCTCACAGTCAGCTAATGGATGGATCACAGGGCTCCCAATGGAGGAGCTAGAGAAAGAACCCAAGGAGCTAAAGGGATCTGCAACCCTATAGGTGGAACAACATTATGAACTAACCAGTACCCCGGAGCTCTTGACTCTAGCTGCATATGTATCAAAAGATGGCCTAGTCGGCCATCACTGGAAAGAGAGGCCCATTGGCCATGCAAACTTTATATGCCCCAGTACAGGGGAACGCCAGGGCCAAAAAGGGGGAGTGGGTGGGTAGGGGAATGGGGGTGGGTGGGTATGGGGGACTTTTGGTATAGCATTGGAAATGTAAATGAGCTAAATACCTAATAAAAAATGGAAAAAGAAAAAGAAATCAAGCTCTGGATATGGTTCCTGTAGAGACCATATCTAGAGGTTAAGCAAAGACCCCGTTTCGGGGATGGGGCTACCCACTCATCTTTAAAATATTAACCCAGAATTGCTCCTGTCTAAAGGAAATATGGGGACAAAGTGTGGAGCAGAGACTGCCTCACATAGGGATCCATCCCATATATAGGCACCAAACCCAGACACTATTGCGGATGGCAAGAAGTGCTTGCTGACAGGAGTCTGTTCCTGAAAGGCTATACCAGAGCCTGACAAATGCAGAGGAAGATGCACGCAGCCAACCAATGGATTGAGTACAGTGACCCCGATGGAGGAGTTTTAGAACGAACTGAAGGAGCTGAAGGGATTTGAAACCCCATAGGAAGAATAATAATATCAACCAACCAGACCCCCATCCCCCCGAGCTCCCAGAACCTAAACCACCAACCAAAGAGTACACAATGAAGGACATATGGCTGCAGCTGCATATGGGGTAGAGAACAGCATTGTCTGGCATCAATGGGAGGAGAGGCCCTTGGTACTAGGAAAGCTCAATGCCCCAATGTAAAGGAATGAAAAGGCAGTAAGATGGGAGTGGGTAGGTGGGTGGGTGGGGGAGCACTGTTACAGAAGTAGGGAGAGGGGTGATGGAATAGGGGTTTGTGGAAGGAAAACTGGGAAAGAAAATAACATTTGAAATGTAAATAAATAAAATATCCAAGGAAGAAAGAAAGAAAGGAAGAAAGAAAGAAAGAAAGGAAGGAAGGAAGGAAGGAAGGAAGGAAGGAAGGAAGGAAGGAAGGAAGGAGGGAGGGAGGGAAGGAAGGAAGGAAGAAAGAAAGGAAGGAAGAAAGAAAGAAGTTTTTAAAAGGATAAAGCAAGCTAAGCAAGCCATGGCAGCAATCCTGTGAGTTACCCTCCTCCATGGTCTCTGCATAAGTTCCTGTATTCAGATTCACATCCTGCTTGAATTTGTCCTGATTTCCTTGAACACTGTTGATGAGCAGTGATGTGGAAACATAAACAAAATAAACTCCTCAAGTTACATTTGGTCATGGTGGTTCCTCACAGCAGTAGAAGTACTTCTTAAAACAGTCAGACTCCTTTTCTCATTTTTGTAGGTTGATGATATCACAAAGCAGGGTTGATGAAGTTGCTTGAGCGCTTTATATGATGTCAAAAACCTGAGAGAGTAAGCAAACAAGACTACTTTGCTAAACATAAAAAGAATTATATTGACACAAATATATGCAGCTCCATATTGATAAAATTATAGGGGAGATTATCTGATGCTTTGAATGCATTTGCTTTGCTTTGAAACAAACTGCATTTTCACTATCCTTAATAATTACATTTAATTAGTGCACATATATCATTGCTTTAATAGCTGAAAGGAAAATTATATTAAAATGATTTTCTTTTGATTTGGTTGTCTTTATTTACACTAAAGTATTCTTAAACTGATTTATTTATTTAAAATGGATAAACCTTAAGCAGGTATGGTGTACACACTTTCAATATTAACACTCCAGAGGGAGACAGAAGCAAGTGGATCTCTGTAAGTTCAAAGACAGGCTCCCCTACATACTAAGTTCCAAGCCATTTGAGATGGTTGTTTTCTTTTACATGGAATAGTTAAATCATATCGTTTTATTTTTAAAAACTCTCCCTACAAGCAGTCTTTCTATTGGTATGGAAGGCTTGGGAACACTGTATAGGGCCTTGGATTAATGGTGAAAGGGCCTGAAGGTATTCAGGTAATTTCTGGTGTCTGAGCCTGGGGTATGTTCTCTTCTTCTGGTAGATTATGATAGTGTACTCATTATTTTTCCAAATTAAAAGAAAACGCTCTACATTTTTCTCATTTTCTATAAAGCACCACCGAAGATGTCAATTGTAGCCACTATTATAAGGCAATGGAATCCCTGGTGAAAACCAAAGAAGAAAAACACATAATTAAAATAAAAGAATAAAGCAAAATGCTTTTATTAGCCATGGTAAAAGAGAAGTTGTATGAATCCCCCAATGAAGGTCTTGGATTTAAAATGTCTTCACGCCTAATATAAACAAAGCAGTCTATTTCCAAAGACTCCCAGATGTGCCATTATGTAGTTAAATCAGAATATTTTCAATGACATTCCATTAACTTGCTTTGTTGGAAAAAGGCTCCTTTATGTCAAATGAACACAGTGATGTTTTCTATCTAATAAAATGTCCTTGAAATTTTTTAGGCCTCTGAGGGCAATGGTATTGCTATATGAACCCACGGGCTGTAAAAATTAAAATGAAGGGTATACCTTCTTCATAATTCACTGTTACAAGAAACAGCTAAAGTATGCAGTGTCCATTTCAACAGATCTTTGAAGTTACAACATGAGATTCCATAGAACTGAAGTGACTTGTTCATAGTAAAGAGCTTGACTTTTCAATGTGTTCAAGTCTAACTAGCAATTTCTGATCTGACCATCTCTGCTCTCTTTCTGCTAATCCCTTCTCCAAATTAAACTGTCACATGAAGTACAGGAACACAGTCACTTCCAAAAACAGCCCAACTGGTGGACCTATGAATCGAGATATTCAACTCTTTAATTGAATTATAGAGATAAAGTTAAGCATATTTTACAGTTTACCTTTGTAACAGATTTGTTTAAATTGATCTCTATTCACTAACACTTTATCAAATTCTGCATTAAATTTTAAAAGTTTTTCACTTCACTCATCAAATTATAAAATATTGTCAGTGTAAGTACCTGATTTGGCAATAGTGTAGAGAAAGGCTGTTCAATGTACTTTTAGAAAGTCTGTATTTGGACATAAATATATTAGATATATTCTGTACCATAGATTTTCAGTACCAAATGGTCAGTCCTAAATCATACGTAAAAGTAACATTATGCACTGTGTAGCTTATATTTAGGAATATATAAGTACATACATATATGTATGTTTAAACTAGTAGTGAAAAGAAGCCATAAATTTGTAAGAGAGCAGAGAGGGGTATACAGGAGAATTTACAGAAAGATGAGGGAGGAGAGAAATAGACATATATATATATATATATATATATATATATGTATATGTATATGTATATACATATATATATATATATATATATATATATATATATATATGCTGAGAGTTCTTTCTCTGACTTATTTCAAATAAAATGTAACATATTCAAGATGCTAATTGCTTCATTTATTATTTAAAATATTTAAATATTCTTAAATATATTACATTTATATTTTTATTACAATCCATGCTTGAATAAAATATAAATGAATGTTAGGTCTACTTGTTTTAGTAGGAGTATTTTCAAGGACAATTTGATGATAAGCATGTTTTTGTAGTAAAATAAAAAGTAAACTATTCATTTGAAATTTGTATAATCCATGTCCTTCAAGAAGATCAAAATATGGATGTTTCAGTCTTTCTTAGAAGGGCAAACAAAATACTCAAGGGAGATAGAGGGTAGGAGGGACTTGGGAGGAAGAGAGGAGGAGGAGAAGGGGAAAAGGAAGGCAAGCTCAGGTATGGAGGAGATGGGGATTATATGCAGAGGGTCAGGAAATTGAACAGAGGTGTGTAGCAATGGGGGATGAGGATCTGAGGGTAGCTACCAGCAAGTCCCAGATGCCAGGAAAGCAAGATGCTCCCAGAACCCAATGGGGATGAGATTAGTTGAAATGCTCAACATAGGGGAGGGAGAACTTTTTAAGACCATATCCAGAGTTTAGGCAAGGCCCCTGATTGGGAGATGGGGTTACCCACTCATCTCCAAATTTTTAACCCAGAATTGCTCCTGTCTAAAGGAAATACAGGTACATAGTGTGGAGCAGAGACAGGAGGAAAGGCCATTCAGAGACTGTTCCATATACAGACACCAAACCCAAACACTATTGTGGATGCCAAGAAGTGCTTGCTGACAGGAGCCTGATATAACTGTCTCCTGAGAAGCTCTGTGACAACCTGGCAAATACAAAGGCAGATGGATGCTCACAGTCAACCATTGGAATGAGTGTGGAGACCCCAATAGAGGAGTTAGAGAAAGGACTGAAGGATCTGAAGGGTTTTGCAACGCTATAGGAAGATCAACAGTATCAACCAATCAGACACTTCAGAGCTTCCAGGAATTAAAACCACCAACCAAAGAGTACACATGGATGGGCCCGTGGCTCCAGCTGCATATGTAGCAAAGGATGGCCATGTCAGACATCAATGGGAGGAGCGGACCTTGCTTCTGTGAAGGCTGGACTTTCTAGTGTAGGGGAATGCCAGGGTGGTTATTACCTCCTTCCAGCCTAGCAAGGCTGGCTGTGACCATCCACCACTTAAGCAGAGCCACCTGCTGTGCTGCCCCTTTGATGTGCCACTACCTGCCTGACCTAAGGCCCAACCTGCCTGAGGCCAAACCGGTTCTCTTCCAAGAATTTTCTGGAGTTAGCACTGAAATGCGATCTTCCTGAGTTCCCACTAAAAGGCTGACCTATCTACTTCAAAGGAACTTTGCATGGCTAGGGATGGGCCTCCCCTCTTCTTTATAAAACATGTTTGCTGACATTAAAATTGAACCTTGGTCAGAATGACTGTCTTGGTTCTCTCTCTCTCTCTCTCTCTCTCTCTCTCTCTCTCTCTCTCTCTCTCTCACTCTCTCTCACTGCCTTGCCCCCCTCTTCTCTTCCAGGTTTCCAAGATGCCTTTCCAGACTAGAACACAGACATGTGAGCCTCTGAGCGGACACAACAGGTGGTGAGGCTAGAGTGGGTGGGGCGCACCTCATGGAAGTAGGGGGAGGTGGGATGGGATGGGGTTTCTGGAGTGAAACCTGGAAAGGGGATAACATTTGAAATCTAAATACACAAAATATCCAATAAAAATTAGAAATGAATAAAGGCAACAGATGAAATTTAGGTATGGGTAGAGAATATAGAAAATTGTCTTAGTTTTCAGTTCTTAAGCTTATACTGGCTTCATTGAAATAGTCTTATATCCTAAAAAAATAGAAAGTTATAGTCACATAGCCTTAGATTAGATAGTCATATGTATCTCTCTCTCTCTCTCTCTCTCTCTCTCTCTCTCTAAATATATATATATATATATATATATATATATATATATAATGAGTGAGTGTGTGTGTGTGTGTTCATGTCAATATAACTTTATTTCCCCATTTAGTGTCATGGCATTATATATATATATATATATATATATATATATATATATATATATATATATATAATATAAATAAATATATATATATTCTGGACTTACTGCTTGGGATTTTACAATCTATCAGGGAACTTTTCTCTGAAAAAGATTGAGCAGAGGCTTTCCTCTAGAGTAGGGTCTTTTGGGATTCCTATCCACTTTATTATGTCAACAGGTGTTGTCTTGATTAGGGTTCTGTATTTTTTAAGATTTCACAGATGCAGCTTGGCTTTCATATATATAGTTTCATATATAGATGACACTAGCTCATAGTGGACATTACTGGTCTTCTGGTTCTTGCAATCTTTCTGTCCACTATTACACAGTGTTTCCCGATCAACAGTTGAAGATGTTGTTTTAGTGATATATTAGTTGACTTTGGATACCTGAGTTAATTGTTTTCTGTATTTTGACCAGTTTTGAATTTCTGCAATGATCTTCATCAACTGTGGAAGAAGTTTTTTTGGTAAGAACTCTGCTTATTTGGAGGTATAAAGGTAAATATCTAGAGTACATCTAGAGTACAGCTACAAATTTTCCAGGCTTACAAAAATGGTAAAAGTGAGTTCTCCTCTAGAGTACGTGAAATCACCAGACACTTGTAGCTGGCTGGGCTTAGAGACAGATTTGCTTCTATTGAGTATGCCTCAAGCCCAACTAAATGGTTTCTTGTTAATTACCCTCAAGATAGACATGCCTCCTATTGACTGATTAGGCCATCCTCTGCTACATATGCTGCTAGAGCCATGAGTCCCATGTGGTTTTCTTGATTGGTAGTTTAGTCCAAGGCAGCTCTGGGGATACTGGTTAGTTCATATTGTTGTTCCTCCTATGGGGCTGCAAATCACTTCAGCTCTCTAGTTCCTTCATTGTGGACCCTGTGCTTTGTCCAATGGATCGCTGAGAGCATCAATTTCTTACTTGTCAGGTACTGGCATAGCATCTCAGGAGACAGCTCTATCCTGTCAGCCAGCTCTTTTTGGCATCCGCTATAGTGTCTGGGTTTGGTGGCAGTTAATGAGATGGATCCCCAGGTGGTGCAGTCTCTAAATGATCATTCTTTCAGTCTCTGATCCACACTTTGTCTCTGTAACTCCTTCTATGGGAATTTTGTTCCCCCTTCTAAGAAGGATTAAAATATCCATACTTTGGTCTTCCTTCTTCTTAAGTTTCATGTGTTTTGCAAATTGTATATTGGGTATTCTGAGCTTCTGGGCTAATATCCACTTATCAATGAGTGCATACCATGTGAGTTCTTTTGTGATTGGGTTACCTCACTCGGGATGATACCCTCCACATGCATCCATTTGCCTAGGTATTTCATATATTCATTTTATTTAATAGCTGAATAGTACTCCGTTGTGTAAGTGTACCACATTTTCTGTATTTGAGGGACATCTGGGTTCTTTCCAGCTTCTGGCTATTATAAATAAGGCTGCTATGAACATAGTGGAGCATGTGTCCTTCTTACCAGTTGGAAGATCTTCTGGATATATGCCCAGGAGAGGTATTGTGGGATCCTCCCGTAGTACTATGTTCAATTTTTGGAGGAACTGCCAGACTGATTTCCAGAGTGGTTGTACAAACTTGTAATTCCACCAACAACGGAGGACTGTTTGTCTTTTTCCACATCCTTGCCATCATCTGTTGTCATCTGAAGTTTTGATCTTACCCATTCTGACTGGTGTGAGGTGGAATCTCAGGGTTGTTTTGATTTGCATTTCCCTGATCATTAAGGATGTTGAACATTTTTTTTCAGGTGCTTCTCAGCCATTTGGTATTCCTGTTGAGAATTCTTTGTTTAGCTCTGTGCCCCATTTTTTAATGGGGTTATTTGATTTTCTGGAGTCTACCTTCTTCAGTTAAATATTATCTAATATTGGATATTAGGATTTAGGATTGGTAAAGATCTTTTCACAATCTGTTGGTTACCTTTTAGTCCTGTGAAGGTTCTATGCCTAAGTATAGGGGAATGCCAGGGCCAGGAAGTGGGAGGGGGTGTGTTGGGGAGCAGTGGGAGAGGGGGAGAAGATAGGGGATTTTGGAAGGGAAACTAGGAAAGGGGATAACATTTGAAATATAAATAAAGAAAATATCTAGTAAAAAATAGAAATTAGTTAATGAAATTATAAAATGATTTAAAATTATGTTTGTGAATGGGGATAAAATGGGCAGAATGTGAAAAATATTTGTCAAATATTTATAATCTTCAAATGTAATATTTTTCAAGGTTTTGAGAAAAAGATAGACATGCCTCCATGGAATATTTAAGCATAACTTGTTATCCTTATAATTGTGGGGCTTGTAAGCTATATATTGATTTCTTCATCTCTTGACAACATGAATAGCACCTTCAGGGTCTATGATAGTAAGTCTTTGAGGGGAAGGTCACCACAAGCTGAATTCCTTCAAGTACTATGACTGAAGTGTGCTTTGTGTTCAACTCTCATATCTTACTTTCAAGTTCTGGGTCACAATCAAAGGCCACAGAAATAACCAATATTGTTGTGAGAGGGATTTTTTGTATCTCCACCTAACAACTTTATGACAGATTTCCCAAACCTGATACTACGGTTTTATTAGATGATAGTTTATGGTCCTTGAACCAAGTATTATACTCCAACTAGTGCATCTTCACTCAAATTATATACATGTTGATACACATACATACACACACACACACACACACACACACACACACACACACACACACACACTCTGCATAGTAAAAATAATGTAATTCCTTATGGCTTTTCAATCATCCTTGCTATTTCTATCTCCTCCTTACTTTTCCTTCTGTATTTTCCTGGCTCTCAATTTCCCTATTGAATTCTTTTATTTTTTCCATTTTCCCCTACATAGCATGTATGAGTGTCTTATGTACCTCTAGCTAGAGTTATGTATGTCCCCCACCCCATGGTTGCTTTCTGCTTCCTGGTTTCTGTGGTTTCTCCAGGTTGTATATGCACATGTAAAAACCAAGAGGTAGAATTCACAGATAAGAAAGGAAATGGGCATTGTCTTCTGGGTCTGAGTTACCTCATTCCTTCACCAAATCAACAGTTAATGAAAATGTGCTACCTATACACAATGTAATTCAATTTTGCTGTAAACAAAACTGAAACCATGAGATTTGTAGGTAAAGGGACAGAAAATACTACACTGAGTAGAGTAACAGTCACAGAGAGACAAATGCCAAATGCTCTTTCTTATTTGTGGACTTACAGATTATTTTATTTAGCCATTAAATTATAATTTCCAGCATCTAAAATTACCAGTATATGAATTATTAACAGATAATTTAAAAGTTTACCGAATCATGAGAGAACCATGAAGTGGTTAGTCATACAGTTAAGAAGATGGTTGTAAGTTGTAATAGTAGTTCAAAATCAAAAGTATGAGACAGAAGCCCCGGGTGTGGAAGAAAGGTGAAGGAATCAGGAGTAGTATATATAAGGGAAGTTGATGACCTGTATGCATAGTCTGTCTCAGAGCCATTCATTTTATCTGCACTAATAGCTACAAAATTATATCCTTATATACTCATAAAATACATTTAAGAATTTGTATAAATTCTCTTTTGAAAACAATGTAGAAAATTAGCGATTTTGAATTAAGCATGGTTTCTGTGCATAAGTAGAAATATACTTTTCCTCAGTACAACAAATTAGAAATGTATCTTTAAAGATGTTTTTTATGTCAGAATTGGCTCACTGTGTAATATTTTGGTGTGTCTACAATTAAAATTGAAATATTATAATAGAAGAAATAAAACGTAACCCTAAAATATAAGCCTAGAAAAGTACTTCATAAAAAAGCTTCAATTTTATACACAGTGATATTTTAAATTGAGTCTCTGATTTTAGTTTTAAGTTTGAAAATTAAATATGACCTTTATGCATCCTTAAGATGCCTTTATATTCAGGCACAGAAAGTCCTAAGTGTGGGAAATAAAGGCTTTGACTGGGAGGCAGAGCCTAGGGAGGCTCCCTTTGCATAACTTGCTTGTCTGACTAGGATAGATGTTTGTAACTTTGCTTTTCAAGATGCAGCAGAGAACACCTGAGGTGTGTACGGAGTTGGTGCAATGGAGGAATGCAGAGAGCTGATCCAGGTTGCTGGTCCCTTGCGCTTGACCTTTGATGCAATAGAGTTATGGCTGAACAAGACAATCTTCTGGGTAAAATATATAAAACACATTTTATAGTCTGTCTAAAGTGCAGTGCTCTGGAGCAGGGAAACTGGCATTTAGCTTCAGAGCTTAGTCTCTGCTTGATATGTCAGAAACTTACACAATGATGACATTTCTTTCTGGAATACCTCTATATATGGCAATTTGTCTTTGATTCACAATTTTGTAAGGGTTGTCAACTCCATGTGCTTTCTAGAAGAGCAGTACTTTTTGTCGGACTGAAGAGGCAGTGTTTCAATGATACAAAGTATGCATAAATAAAGAAACATATATAAAACCAACAGTATATTCACAATATTCAATACGATAATGAATTTGGCTTATCATATGGACTTTCAATAACTGTCCAGTACTGTCCCTGAAGTGATGGGTTAATAAAAACATTTTAGGTATTGTAGAAGTGATGGATGATTTCTGTTTCTATAAACTAAAACTATAAAGAAAATTAATAATTTGAAAATGCCACCAAAGTATTTTCGAGAGACATTTTCCTCTCTTATGCAGAACAATATTAAAAACTATTATAAATTTTACCTTTAGCCTAGGTATTAGCCTAAAACAATTTTGTGATCGCTCATAAAAAAGACAAACAAACAAACAAACAAAAAACATGGTACTCTTAGATTAGATACAAAGAGCTAATTCACTCACAACATATCTAGCACAAGGAATATCAATAAATGGGATCAGTCACTAACATCTTCAGGGCTCACGAGGCAAATAAATGGACATACATAAATGCCTCCACATGAGCTGGACTGTACTACAGGAAAGTGTACTTGGTAAACCAGAACACTAAAAATATTCTGTAAGGAGACATGTTCTTTTATCTAATTGGTGACACTACACTTATTATGCCAGATAATAGGTATGTATACCTTTTATTTAGGAGAGATATACTGCCTTTAAAGTTTGAGCAAGCATGCTCCCAAGCAAATAACAAGCTCTTTCCATCATTAACATCCTTAAAATGTAACCTTTTAAATGTCCTTTCAGAAGACATTCCAAATAAATAATAAACAAACAAACAAACAAACAAAAAAGCAAGAAAGCATAAAGAATACTTTTGTTACTTAGCATATTTTTGTTCTTCTATGAATAGCTTCAAGTTAACTCGCTATAATGCTTTCAATCCAAAAATTTCTCTACAACACTCTGACTAACAAAGAAAGACACCATATAATTCCAATATTTCCCAAAGAGTACCTAGTTACAGACATTCTTAATAGGAATTCAAACAGCATGAAGAGCCAAATGTGCAGTGTTGAACTCAATATATGCTTAGACTTTTGTCCTAAATCAGGTTGGACTGTCTTACTTAACTAAGGCTTTAATTGATCCTTTTGCTTGGTCTAATGCATTTACTTTATTAGCTATTGCACAGATGTTGCCTTGACCCTGGAGTTGTAAGTTTAGGGCAGTTTTATCATCCATAACAACCTTGATCAATGAGCTGAAGCTGACCTGAAGCCCTCTGGGGTTGAGGAAGTTTCATTGATCAGCTAATGACTGAGAACAATTTCATACCACCTTTCTAATTGGATCCCTCCAATCTCCCAGATAATGAGTCATTTATTGCTCTAGCGAGCTCTCCCGAGTAAACAAGGATAACCTCACTCTCACTTTGCAGCATTTTGGTCCAGGCTTGAGCACTGCATAACATACATTGTAGTCTGTTTAGACACAGGAATATCTGTTGAGATTTCTCCTGTGTTAGATGTACATGCATTTTAAAAAGAGACACATTTAAGGTCAATGCTGGGTTTCCACACAGAAAAGTTTTTGATGCCATGTAAAATTTAAACGTTTCCCAATTTTGTTCTCTCCAAGTAGTATAAAATAACCCGTAGGTTGACTTTACCTATATATTTTACTTCAGCAAGGATTTTAGAGGTTGTTTTCTTAATGTAACATCAGATTGTATACTCTGCTGCTTCTTCTAATTGTATACAATATGAAGCAGGCAGACATGGTGAATATGTCTATGAACTAAGCACTGTGGAGGAAAAGAGAGCAAATTTTGAGATTTAAGCCATATAGTGCTATATGAGTTCATACTGCTATGAACAAGAATAATTAATTTAGGAAAATAAAAGTTAATTTGTAAAACATAGAATGAATTGTGCTATTATTGAAACATCTTACTGTTACAAGACAGTAATGCTTTTAAAGTGTGATAGGGTGTAAAATATTTTTTCTATCTTAGCAATTATTATGAAATATTTATTACATACCACATGCTATTTTTGACTTGGGCACATTGGTACTTCCTTTTTGCATACTTGTTAAAATGTTTTTATTCTTATTTTATAGATTAGATAAGAAAATCTAAGAGACAAAAAACCCTACAAATAAAAAAGCAATAAAATGTTTATAACTGAATTATTTATATGTGTTATATCTGATACATTATTTAATTACAAATGTCCACACATTAACAAGCCTCTCTGCAATAGTACCACTAAATGGTTGCGATTGGGCTAGCAAAGCAAATTAACCCAGTTTTGTAACTTCATAGCTTTCTGGTCTATTACAGTGTAGATTATTATGCAGGAATGAGTAGGCATCAAATCACACATACACACACACACACACACACACACACACACACACACACACAAAAACTATGTACAATCAGGTGCATACAGCATACAGTTATATGTTTATATATGCTTGCATAAGTGTATATACATATATAGCACAGTTATGTGTATTCCTTTAGTGTTGAAAAATTATATAGCAAAGCTTATTTATAAAACTCAAGGCATCTTATTTTCAAACTCAAAATGTATAATTAAATCAAAAAAAAAAGAAAAGCAATGGGCTATAGAAGACTTTTGACTTTATATCTTCATAGGAATAATCAGGTGTCTGTAGGGATTAAAAGCCCTATTATTAAGGGATCTGGTGCTGCTATAAAGATAGGAATTATATAGATGGTCCTATAAATGAACTTTACCAAACATCTACTCATGGAACAAAGAAAATTATTTGGAAATAATATTCACTCTGAAAAAATGAACTTCAGCTCATTACAAGTCAGATTGATGTAGGAGAAATAAAAATGTAAATTTATAATACTACATCTAAATTTGGGCACTAATTACTTTTAAATCTATTTTTATCATTCTGGGGCTTAGGGTGTATTTTAAAATTGTATATGAATAAATGAATAAATATAAAAATTCTGTAGACGATTTGGCACTGCTGAGAACATAGCCTCCTTTATATAAGTTTCTTCAGGAGACAAATATCACTTTCTCACCCAGTTAAAGGGCATTTATCAACACTGACATGCAGATGCTGTAAATTTAATGTTCTTCCAAAGAACTTGATACCTCGTCCAATTTCATCCTGACAGTAGCTTTCGTTATTTTTCTGTTAACTTTTCTCAGTCGACAGATAGTGTTGTAGAAGTGCTAATTGACAGACACGTTCTCCAAGTGACAGATGGTAACATAGGCACAGTTGGCAAAGTGCCTTGAAGTTAGCTGTCAGAAATGGAGCAGAAACATCCGGAGTCCCTATTTCAGACCTACACACTTAGCCACACACGTACTCAAATTTGGGCAAGTATGCTCTGCCGAATTACATAGGTTCATGCAATTTGTAATTATAATCAATTCTCATCTTCAGAACTTTATATTACCAGATAATAGAAAATAAATACTGTTCCAGAAACTTCCCTAGAAATGATAAGGCATCTAAGATTAGTTTAGGGTAATAAAATCGGTCTTGCTAACAATTTCATAAAACTTACTGACATTGTAAATATATGAATAACAGTGCCCACTCTTTTAATTCACCAAAATTGTCTCTACATAAAAATTAGAAACATTTATATAGCGTACCATTTCTAAACGAATATTGTCCACCAGATTCTACATTGTGATTTAATAGGTGAACATGAGTATCAATAATAAAGAAAACTAAGGGTTATATTATATGCAGCAAGTCATTTTTCACATTTTTATTTATGTCTAACTGTATGTATGCTGTGCTCACGTGGTGGCCAGAAAAGGAAGTTGTATCTCCTGGTCCTGAAGTTAGCGTATGTAGTAAGCCTTTATATATGAGTTCTGGAACAGAACCTCTGTTCTCTAGAAGTTCATGAGACATTGGTAATCACTGAGCCTCCTCTCCTCATCCCATAAAATCTTTTTATTTTAATTTAAATTTAGCTATTAGGCAAAATACCCACCTCTATTAATAACTTGCATATAAAAATTTTACTTTAAAAGATCTTTGGTAATGTCCTTATTTCTCTACTGGGGGTCCTGCTTGACTACAGAAGGTAGCCTCTTGATTTCCATATCATAAAGTTACCCACATTGACTCCAGGGAGCCTCCCCCATAAGAAGTCTCTGAGACTTCCTAGAGATTCCTTCCACATACACACCCACCACCACTACCACCACCACCACCACCACCACCACCACCACCACCACTACCTCCACCACTGCTGGCAGCTACATATTTCTATTTATTCTCTTGGCTCTCTACCCCTCTCTCCTGGCTCTCCCCACACCTGATCCTAAACCCCACATTCCTCTCCTCATCCCCTCTTCTACCCAGTTCCCTCTCTCCCTCTGCTTCTTATGACTATTTTATTCCCCATTCTATGTGAAATTCATAGGAACACCGGAGGAAGATCAACAGAGTCAACTAACCTGGACCCTTGAGAACTCTCAGAGACTGAGCTGCTAGATGCGCAGTTCAGTCTTCATTGCTGCTTTATTTGGCTCAGTAGGAGAGAATGCTCCAGGGTAGGGGGAGGATAGCAATAGGGGCCCCACCTTCTCATGGGAGAAGGTAGAGAGGATGGAGGAGGGGCTCTTGGGGGCAGGGAGGAAATGATTGGGATGAAAAAAGATCTATGCTTTAATAAATAAACAGACAGCAAAAATAAGCCAGAGGCAAAGACACAAAATATAAATTCAAGGCCATCTTGAGCTATTTTAGTGTGCTACCTCTAATATTCACAAACGCACTTGCACCCATTACAAGCTGTGACCAGCAGTATATACGAAACCCAAGCTTTGAAGACAGAAGAGTAATGACATCCACATCCTGCTCTAGAGTTCCTAGTTCAGGTCAAGAAAAATGATAAAGCTCTCCTCTACATGTCAAATTATTAACTAGGTTTTGACTACTTTTATCTTGAGTTTCCTAAGATAAATCTAAGAGTAAATGCCTTATTTCTAATTCTCCCATAACATGTTAAAATATAAAAATTAACAATAATTTTTAGGAGCTTTGTGGTTTTTTCTGTTCAGCTTTCCACATCTATTTATCTAAATGACTATAGTAATACGAAAAACCATGGTTCAGAGTCTATGTCCGAACTCACACCTGATAGCCTGTAAGATAGTTCCACTGAACTGAAATGTCAGTGATGAAGTCCAGTATAACAGCATATTCATGTTTATGTTGGGTGGTTAAAGTATTTCTGTGTAGCGAAATCAAGTGGACTAAGTTTCTCTGTTGGCCTCTGAGAAGGAATTCTAGGACATATACAGGAAAAATAATTGCACTAAATATAATCTAGGAAAAAGAACATAGCTTCCTTCTGAACCCCAATAAACCTAACAGTTCATAGATTCTTTAATGAACAAACACATAAGCACAATGAACACATAGCTATTACAAAAATTGACCTCGTAAGCTAAAGTTGTCGCATTGCACAGGCTCAGGAGATAATTTTAAAATTGGTTTTGAGTATTTGTTAAATGTAAACATATGATAATCAGTTCAGCTTTAGTTTCATATAAATAATGAATGGATTCTTTTTTTAATTTTTATTATTATTATTATTATTAATCTTTTTATTTATAGTCCAGTCATTATTCTCCTCCCAGTCTGCCCTCTGGCTATTCCTCATACAATACCTCCTTCCTGTCTCCAAGAGAATGTCCCCACCCCTGCACCCCAACTCCACCAAACCTCCCCACTCCCTGGGGCTACATATCTCTCCAGAGTTAGGTGCATCTTCTCTCACTAAGGCCAGGCCAGGCAGTCCTATGTGTCAGAAGCCTCAATGTCACTTGATGTATGCTGCTTGGTTGCTGTCTCAGTGTCTGAGGGATCTCGGTGGTCCAGGTTATTTGAGACTGCTGGTCTTCCTATGGGGTCACCCTCCTCTTTAACTTCTTCTGCATGGGTTCCAGCTTCTGTCCATTGGTTGGGTATAAGTATCTTCATCTTTCTCAGTCAGCTGCTTGATTGGCCTTTCAGAGGGGAGCCATGCTAGGTTCCTGTCTGTAAGCACACCATAGCATCAGTAATAGTGTCAGGTCTTGGATCCTCCTTTTGATCTGGGTCCCAATTACAATAAGCACATTCAAACTTTTCTGGTGATTCTATACTTTTATCTGGGAATGAGAAATCATCAATTTACAAAGCACTACAATTTCAATTAGAAAATATTGGGCTGGAGAGTTAACTTGGGGTTAAGAGTCCTTTAATTCTTGCAGATGACTGGGATATGATTCGCGGCACCCACATGGTGGCTCACAGCTATTCCCATCCCGAAGGATTCAATACTACTTTCTGCTTTCTTCAGCACTCACCATACATACATACATGCAGACAAAACACTCACACATGAAGTAATTTTTAGAATTTATTATCAAGAGGAAGATATTGTACTGGCTGATTTTGTGTGTCAACTTGACAGAGAAAGGAAATGCCTCCATGAGGTCCAGCTGTGAGGCATTTTCTCAATTAGTGATCAAGGGTGGGAGGGCCAAGCCCATTGTGGGTGGTGCCATCTCTGGGCTGGTAGTCCTGGGTTGTGTTGTATAAGAAAGCAAGATGAGCAACCCAGGGGAAGCAAGCCAGTAAGTACTATCCCTCCATGGCCTCTGCATCAGCTCTTGCTTCTGACCTGCATGATTTCTAGTCCTAACTTCCTTTGGTAATGGACAGCAATGTGCACATACAAGCTGAATAAATCCTTTCCTCTCCAACTTGCTTCTTGGTTATGACTAAGATAGATATTAAATTTTTCCAAGGCATTTGACTACATCTATTTCTGACAGTAAAATGTAGGAGAGATTTAAGAAACTAGTGCATATTTCATGTTTGTATGAAATACTGGGAACTAAACAGTCAAAAAGAGATTAGAGAAATACACCCTGAGGGAGAAAATCAATGGCTATGTGATAGTTGATATGAAGATCCACGTGAGTGTAAGAGACTGGTCCTAGCATTACTTTCTGAATATATATATTATATATAACTAAATACTAACTTTCTCGTGGAAATGACCTGTGGTTTGCTATGGAGACACTCAAGTTAAATATCCCATATATCCCATCCACATCATTCTACCTCAAAGGCCCTTTGATAATCACACACATGTGCATGAAGAGATCTACTTCTGCCTAGAGTGGACTTCACACACATGGAGTCATCAAAGCACAGTGAGACTTTATTGGAAATGTTACTAAATGAATGCTGAGGTAATAAAACACTTAAAAGGTCTAGAGGAATTTTAATCTAGAAACATGGCTTCTCTAGCAAGGGATCATATCCAAAGATATGATCTGGCTGGAATACAGATATGCCCTTACTACACACCTTTGACCCCTCTGGCTGGAATACAGATACTCCTTTACTGCATGCTTTTAGTGCCAAACTATAACACAATGAATCAAAAAAAAAAAAAAAAAAAAAAAAAAAAAAAAAAAAAAAAGATTTGCCAGAATGAGTCAGAGATAGAATACACCCAACACTCAGGAGAACAGACAGGAAAAGGAAGCCATTTAAGAGCAGCGAGGGAGAAAGAATTCATTTTGGTTCTATTCAGGTGAGTGCAGTTGAACTCAGAGCAGAACAGTTGAGTTCAGGGCAGCTCAGTTCGTGGAGTTTAGAAGCTGTCTTTCTAAGTAAAACAATTCATTCAAAAGCTGAGAGAAGCCAAATTGAATCAGTCAGCTTGGAAAGTAGTTTGAGCCAGATAGATAAATTCTGTCAGACACCCAGAGTTAAGAAAGAGCTAGAAAGGGTGAATATATTCAGCAGTAAGTTTCAGATGCAGAAACATTCTAGACCTACGTTAGCAGGCAGAACCTGGAAGCTGAAGCCTTCAAGGACTGGCCTGGCAGAAAATCAGATTGTTTGGAAGTTGCATGTTCCAGTCCTAGGCCTAGGAATGGATAAAGAGAAACAGCCCAAACCCAAGGCTCAGCTCAACCAATGTATTCATAAAGCTTGGATAATGCTCTCATTCCATCCCTTCATTTGAGGACGTAAAGTGATATTTCCATTTACGAAAAGCTGACTAGAGAAATAAGCATTTTATGCAAGACAAAGTTGACATTTGTAAATAATTAGGAAAAAATTAAGTTCTCCTTTTAAATTGATGAAAAATTTTCTTCCTTTAATGTAAAGGAAGATGTTATTGGGAAATTCACAACAATTTAAATGCATTTCATTAAATAAATGCATATTAAGAAGCAGAGTAATGCATTATTAGATAATATTAAATCTATCAACATGGCATGTGAAATAGTCATTATGGATATAAATCTCACATTGGTGGACGAAATAATAAAATCACAATATGACTGATGATATTGCAAATTAAATTGTTATAACTAAGTTTGAGGCATAAGCATTCTTTGTGTAATAAGGAACCATAAGCCTTTAGCATCAAAATATTTTGCTGTGGGAAAATGAAGCAAACTAGAAAAATATATATGAACATTTTGGAACTATTCATTAATGGTTAAAAATAGTGATTATTTATTTTTATTATTGACCAATGATATCATCTTCTTTGCTATCATGTTAGGTCCTAACTGACAAACACAATCAGTTGGAAACTCTTTATCTGCTCGTGAATTGTGATTAAACCTGAAACTTGGTCACATTAGGTCAGCATGAGATCCACAAGTCTTTCTCAGACTATTCTGGTGTTGGGAAAAAATTTCAGATTGTTTATGTAAACATTTCCATTTTAATGCTTTGAAGCAAAAATGGAGACTTGATTATTTCTATTTCATTGGTGGGGTTTCTTGCATTCAGTCTCATGCACGCTCCAGGACATAGCAAAAACATGCTTTGCTAATTTCAGGAAGGAAATGGAAGCTATTCATTAGTTCCAGTTATATAGTCCAGTCTTCTGTCAAAGTGCCAGGTCTCCTGAACTCACAGTAGCAGATTCTATAAGAAAACACATCTGAAAGGCAATTAAAGATTCAGGAGTAATAGTATCTAATCTAAGAACCTTTAAAAAATTGACAGAGGATGCACTAAGGAAATGTCAGAAATAATCATTTTGTCTTTGTTTCCTTCTATCCCATGATGCCTTTCAGGTAGTAAATGCAGAAATGGCTCTGGGTGTAAGTGTTGTGAGTCCATCATTAGGCTACTTCACACTGTCAATCTTCTTAGCTCCATCTGCTTCTTCCCAGGACATTCATTTTTCCCTCAGCCAAATATGTGCAAGATAACTATTCAGAATTTTAGTCACAAAAGCAGTAAACTCTGTCCTTTGAAAATTTCCTTCTGTAAAACATGATTTCTGCCTTTGGAGATCCAGAGTCTGAACTCGATTGGCAGATGTGGAAAAAGGCAAAATATGCCAATGGATGAATGCAGAATACTTTCAATTCAATGAAAAAAAATTTGAACAGTCAAATTCTTTGTCAAAACCACATGATTTTGTTTTTAATAAAACAAAATATTTGTTACATACATATAGGTATATATACATCTGTATATATGTAATTAATGTCATTTTACATTATAAATTACCTAACATACTGAAAGTGCTTCCTCATGACAAAATAAAGCTCTGAAAAAGAGAATAAAATAAGGATCAGTGTACTTGGTTGTAAAATGTTGAGAAAGTATGAAATAAATCCAGAAAATGCAGACTGTCATATGATATGTAAGAATAGTCTACTATATGCTATATGATACAAAAGTCAGAGTAGGATAACACAGAATATTATATTAATCTATAGTTGGTTACAGCTAGCTTTTTGAAAGCAAAATGTAAAATAGTTTGTGTTTTGAAACCTGACTTACTAAATTCTGTGATCTCAGCAAAGTATAATCATCTGGGAATGTATGAAAGATCCTGTGAATAATGTAGTTTCTATAGGTCTTTAAAATTATTATCCCCCTTTCAAATGTTAAGTACATTAGGCACGTGTGTGTGTGTGTGTGTGTGTGTGTGTGTGTGTGTGTGTGATCTGTCATATACCTCAGATTCGGGTAACTTAAGTGGACAATGCTGAATGTGACAACTAATGATTTACATTTAAAGCTTCCTAGTGTTACATTTGCACTTAATATTAGCAGTTGGGGTGTGTTTACCAAAGTATGACGTGGGTTATTTACCTGTATTGTCTATTCTGCACCCAACATTCTTCAATGGAGCTTTTTACTACATTTTTCCACTTTCCTTCATCATTTGCTTTCTCTTTGCTTTAGAGTTTGGGTTTTCCTTCATATTTCTATTTTTCTGTGACATCAACCTTTCAAAACACCATGTTTTTATTTATTTTATTTTTCTCAAAAGCAAAGTGAATTGCTTGAAACGATTCAGAAAGTATTTAAATAATGTCATATATAAGACTACTTATGATGGTTCAATTACTTATTAATCATTCTTACTGAATGTATTCCAGGTTTGATAGTCTAGTCCACAAGTGAAGAGTTGAGTGAAAAATCAACTGCATTGAGCAATTCACAATAAAACATTTAATGAAATACATGCGATGGAATAGAGTCATGTATTACTAGATAATATTGAGTTACCAGGCAACAATGCTTCCTTTGGATATAACTTTCCACAGTCTATAGCAGAGTACTAGGCCTTTCAGAAACGTGTCCAGAACTCTGTGTTACACTCTCAAATACCCGTGTCATCAATCATTTTAATAAAGTCCTATGAACTTCTATAAGTCTGGCTTGAGTTTCATTCCTTGACTTTATAGCACATATAATTAAATGCATTATTTGTTTGTTTGTTTTCAAATGTTATTTGTGAGCAGATATGGCTATAATGAGGGGTTATAATGTTTTGCAGTATATTTCATTATTTTCTGGTAGAATTTGTAGTGTTATTAAAGTTACTTTCAGAAATGCTGCATGGGCAGAACTTGATGAGGCAGCATATTGTTGCCACGTTTGTCTTCTTAATTATAAAGAGAAATGTTCCACGTCACACCTCTGAACAGTGGATATTAATGTGCTCGTGGTTTTCCAAAGCAGAACCTCCTGACAGGTTATCTATCACACAAGTGGCTTGATCTGCATTATCAATAACTAAGAGGAACTGGAAAGGAAGGAGATTACAGACAGTAGATTATAAACTTGATTTGCAAAAATTTCCACAGGCTAACTATTTGCTGGACACCAAATTAACAGCAGCATCAAGGTGTAATTTACTACTGCTTTCAGGCAATAGAGATATAAAATGCTTAATTATTTATTAAGGAAGACCTAATTAATCTTCTGAAATGACTTTGTGAGATGAAAAGTAAGACTATTATATTATAAAGATAGAATATTCTGTAATTAGCAATGTAAAAACTGTACTCTCTTGTAAATTCACATTTGTAGCTAATGTCCCTTAATTTAACGTAATAATACTGACATGAAATACATTATCTGCATTAAAATTTTAGTAATTGTTTTTGAATCAAGATATTACTCTGTAGTCCAGGTTGGTATGGAACTCTCAATCTTCATGGCTTTATCTCCTAGTATTGCCATGACAGAGGTGTCACCATGTCTGAACTTATTCTTTTCTTTCTAACTAATTTGGTTCACTATTTAGTGATCAGGCACAAGTGTTATATGGCTTGAAACATTTAGAAATGATCTTGTGGCTCACTTAGCTTTAAAATCCAATTACATACATTAAGTATCACAATATATTTATTACATATAAAAATATAGATAATTTCTATCATATATTTCTGAAATAATGGAAATACTTTTTAAAAGGGAAGTAATTAATAAGCTACTGTTAGGAAATATAGTTATAGGCATGTTGAATTTTACTCATACACAAACACTTGATATCTTGGAAGAAAAATTAAATGTGAGTTGTTAAATAGCAAATACTAATTTTAGATCCATTTTCCAAAAACAACTCGCAAACTCGATCAATTTTATGTTATAAATATGATAAAATCTTAGACATAAAAATAATTTGATATGTTTATTCAAGGTGATAAGTTGAAATATATGAAAGATTAAGATTTATAACCATTTTCCTGTCAAACGAACAATGCATTATCTCTCAGATAATTTTACATTTCCCATAGGTCTTCCAAGACTTTCCGGTTGGTCTGAAAAACTAGAAACTAGACCAAACATTCTTTCTAATTCATTTTATGTTCTAATATAGGCCATTTTACTGAAATTCTATGGAAATTAATACATTTTAGGGTCTTTAGACTCAAAGTTTTTATTGTTTTAACACAGGAAAAATTATTCTTAGAAATTATTACAACTGCACTTAAACCATGACTTCAAATATATTTTTTTTACATTTTTATTACATATTTTTCATTTACATTTCAAATGCTATCCCAAAAGAGGTCTCATGCAGATCTCAAAAAAACCCAAACTGATGTGAGTCAAGAAGTTCTTCCAATGAAAACTGACAATGAGGCCCCACTGCCAAAGACAAAATTCACATAGCTTGTTGAATATAGATAGCTAAAGCTCACATAATCTTGGCGCCTTTATACCTATTTCCAGACTCTTTAATACTAGAAGATGCTCTTCAGGCTATGGAAAGAGAAACGTGGATACCAACTTAGCCACAAAATCCTTGACCAACAATTTTTCCTTGCTGCAAGCTGTGCTAGAGCAACGTTTGTGCAGGTTTTAGATTGCCTTGTCCATGCTTGATATGAGGACTTTTGCCTTTTCTTATTGTGTCTTGTTATTTTACTGTTTGGCTGCCATCTTTTGGAGGGCTGTGCATTTCTGAAAAGGAAATAGAAAGGAAGTATATCTGGGGTGGACTCAGGGTGGAAGAGGAAAGAGAGAATGTGGTTGGGGTGTATTGTCAGATAGTCAGTATTAACAAAACAGACAAAAAAAAAAAAAAAAAACCTTTCAAATTGCATTGAGGGCAAATTGGCAAAAGCAAATTATCTGCTTCTATGTCCTTTTATATGAGCTGTCACCAGAAAGTAATTCCCAAATTTAAGGTCAGTCTTCCCTACTCAAATAATCCGTCATAGGTGTTCCAAGTTTACTTACGTTGATGTAGTTCGAGTTTATGACTATGTTTAGCCATAACAGTGGTGACTATTCAATTGATAAATACATAACAAATTAGTCACAGGACATACAGGATTCAATTGCAACCTAACCCAGAAACAGTCCCCTGCTTCCTAACTTTCATAGGGCTGGAAGGAACTATGTAGGGTACTGGAAAAGAAAAGCAAAACATTATTTCTGTTGTTTAACACTTGAGACTGCCAGCTCCAATTCAACCTGTCAAGCAGATGTACCCACTGCTGCAAAACTAGCATAACTATCAGGATAAAAAACAACCACTTTCTAATTTGATTTAATTCCAGCCAGCGCCACAGGAGGAAATTCATACTTGGTAAAAAAAATATTAAATGTTCATGTTTTTAAACTACATTGTTATTTTTTGTATTTATACACATACTTAGGTTGCTGTCAATCTCAGTCTGAGAAGTTTCTCTTGGCACAGGGCAATTTTCAATGAATCTATATCTATATTTATATCTCTATATCTATATTTATATCATCTATATTTATATTCAAACTGTTGAGAATAAATAAGTGCTCACTATTAATGCTCAATTTTCAATAGAACACTATCATTGTGCATGTATTTGTAAGTCAACTTGGTATGAACAAGGTCATCTGAGAGAAAAGAAGCTCAACTCAAAAGATACCTACATGAGATATGGCTGGAGATTAATCTGTAGGCATTGTTTATTATTAATTGATGGGGGAGAACTCAGCCCATTGTAAGTGATTCCATCCCTGAGCTGGTGGTCCTGATTCAGAAAGGAAGGTGAGTAGGCTAGGAGAAGCAAGCCAGTAAGCTGCATCCCTTTGTGACCTCTGCATTAGCTCCTGCCTCCAGGTTCAAGTTCTGCTTGAGTTCCTGCACTGACTTCCTTCAATGAAGGCAATGAAGGACTATGCTGTAGAAATGTAAGCAAATTAAACTCTTTCCTCTACAACATTCTTTGGGTAATTGCTATTCATCAGATTAATAGAAACCCTCACTTAGAGAACATCTTGGTTAAGGAAACCAATGAGTTGCTAAACGAAATATAAAACAAAAAAGAAAATGAAGTTTCATAAGGGATTCAGGGCAGTTGAAAAGGGAATAATGTGAGGTAGATCGAAGCATATTTCTTTGTATACATATGAATTCTGTAAAAAATGTTTTAAACAAAATAAATAAAATGTAGGAAAGTATATATCAGGGTCTAAGAGTAAATGTCAATTTTATTTCCTCTGATGAATTGAGGAGATAAGGGCCTTTCTCAATTAAACTTTCTTTATAATGTATTTGCACCAGATTCTACCAATAATATATAGTCCATGTAATGGTAAATTATGGATCTTATGGATTGAAAATTGTTAACAATATTTTTCTAGTGACAATTGTTTAAAATATTGACACAGAGTTTGATTATTTAACATTCCTTGAGGAAGAACTTTACATTGTCATCTTTTCACTGGTTTAGCATTGTTGTAAGTAGGTACTGTAAAAACAAAACTTTCTCTATCTTGCTCTTGTAGATGAATAGTAAAGAATCAGTCTTTTAAGTCAATTATCATTATTGTTCATATTTTTAATAGTAGTGAAGGTAAGAAGACTCCAGTCTGTAATGAACCAGCACATTGGATCCTGTTATTTACAGCCCTTAGGTCAGGCAGCATCCTCCAATTTTCAGATTTCTTTTTAATGACAAATAAAGAAGAATTCCAAGACTGTTTTATATGTTGAACTTCCAGCTGATCTTGTACCACCTGATAAAGTGCCTGTTATTTTACTTCATTTAAAGGTCATTCCTCTACTCACATAGGTTTGTCAGTTAACCTTCTTCAAGATAGGACCATTGGCTTCTCCATACCTCCAGAATTCTTTTTCTATTAAATGAAGCTGTTCTGCCCTTGATCGATGTGCCTCTTATGGTTAATTCCAGAGAACTGTTGTCTTTTATAGCATGCCTGAGAGCTTCATTACCTAATTTCATTTTCTCTGGTTGCTCTGTAGATCACTGATAGGAAGTACCCAGCTTTTGAGATTCTTGCTGGGGTATGACTGAACCCACTTAGGGAGTTTCCCATATATAAAGAATTATCTTCTAAGCTGCCTGATTCAATCTAGCTTTTCTCAGCTTCTGACTAAATTGCTCTGCCTAGGCTCACAATAACTTTATCAATATGTTCTAGTCTTCTGGCTCCTTCTCACTCTCTGCCTAGCTCTGTTTTCACCTGTGCCACCATATTTTTCCTCTCTCACTGCTCTTACGTATCCTTTCTTTCCTATCTGTTCTCAGGTGTATTGGGATTATCCCTGAGTCATTTTTTTTTCCAGACAGGGTTTCTCTGTGTAACCCTGGCTGTCCTGGAACTCACTCTGTAGACCAGGCTAGCCTCAAACTCAGAAATTCACCTGCCTCTACCTCCCAAGTGCTGGGATTAAAGGCATGCGCCACAACACCCAGCTCTCCCTGAATTATTCTTAGAATTCTTTCTCTGATTTGTCTACTCTTCAATTAGATGTCACTTTCAAACATGTCTGCTTCCCTCTAAAACTAATCTTTCCTTCCTGTTAGTTATTAAAAGTATGTAATCTGTTCCACAAACACCCTACTATAATCTAGGAGATGTCTGCCTTCTGGCTGAATCCTGTTTAGATATAATCCTTTTCCAGAGAAATCATGTTGCTGAATTAAAATACCTCTACATCTAGGTAGAACACTTGCTTAATATCACTGTGGTTTAGGGTTCCTTCCTTAATCTCCATAAACTTGTAAATCTTGGCATAAATATATTATTGCAGCTCTGAGAAGATAGAAGAGACAGGATCACAAGTTCAAGGTCATCCTTGGCAACACACAGATTTCAAGACGAACCTAGCAACAGAGGCTTTCTCAAAAAAAAAATGGAAAGGAAAACCACACACATTTAATTTTCTTTCAAATTTTTCAATGAAATGTACTTTCCACCCTGGTAAAGTACAAGAAGATTGTATCTCTTTGATAGCAACATCAAAGCCTAAGTAAGACACAATTATCACTAAACTGTAAACAAAGTTTAAATTTAGTACCTAATTATAAATATTTAAAATATTTTCATATAAATAAAACATAAACCAATTAAATAGGATTTTTGCATTCAAGTAGATTCAGGGCTGAGGTCTCCTTTTAACCAATTGATTTTAAGAATGGATATTAATTCTGAATTGCACAACGGTTCTTATCGATAGTGATAGAAAGGTAAAGTCTCTCATGAACACCTAGAAATGGAATATGAAAAATAAAGCCAATGTTCTCAGACAAACAAACATGAATAAAATTTCTTCCAGGTTTTATCATTTTTGTTCTATTTGTCTTCAATCACCAAGGCAATCTTTTTCTCCAGGTGATGGGTTTCTGTTTGGAAATACCCCAAGGCCTTCAGTCATCTGCATTTCATTATGATTCAAACTTGCTGTGCAATGTAGCAGTTGAATGTATATTATAAACTTGCTCTGTACAAAAAATAAGTACCAAAGTCTAGTTAAATTTAGTGAAGCTTGATAAAAAAAATGGAATTGAGAATGGGCATGCACTATAGAGCAATGATGATTTATACATGCAGGATGCTATTGAAAAATAAATTTAAATGCAGAATCACCTTGATTGAGTACACTCAGTATCTATATTTTTTTGTGGCAAAACAATTGCCTTATATAGACAGGATTTGTGCCAGAAATTAGGTAATATTTGACAGCTGGGATTTGCTGACACTCAAGTGATTCCTTGATAGGACATACCTGTTTGAATATGTTAAACTTGCTATATAGAAGTTCATAATAGACAGAAGGCTTTTCAGGTCAAATTTTATCATAAACACATGTAATAACTTCAAATGTGCATAATTTTTTGAGAAAGCCTATCTTTGCTCTATAACTCACAGAAGCAGCATTCATGCAGTGAATGAGACTGAAAATATCAGAGCAATTCATTTCATCATTAAAGAAAGCAACTTTTGGTAAATCACAATTTACTACAGGAGGAAAACAAGTATATGGACTTATATATAAGATGTTTATAAAATGAAAATATGTGGGGAAAATATAGAGATATTTCTGATCTCTGCTACAGAAAGACATGATTTTAAGATGTAAAATGCATTTGAGTACAGAAAAAGCAATATATTTATTATTTATAGGAGCTTTATTTTTACACTACCATGATATATATCTTAGGAATAGCAAAGACATAAGTGTTGGTACTCAAATCAATTTTACATATATATGTTTTCAGGCACACATACAATGTAACATAAGAACACTTTTTGTTGATATAAAAACCCTGCCTCATCAATTAACTATGCTATTTAGGCATGAAATAGCTTAAAGATAAACTTGTATCTTGCATAATTGTGGAGAGCTGTGAGCAATCGCCATTACAAGATGGCACTGGCCTCCGCTGTGCCTAATTGGTAAACAAGTAATGTGTACAGGTGCAAGAGTAAATTCGTGCCAAGTCACTGCCCATCCCGGGGCGTAGTAGTGGGGTGATGAGTGAGCAGCTAATGAGGAGCTGACACGTCACACGGAGGGGTATATAAGCAGCACCATTTTCCTTGTTCGGGGTCTTCCTTCAGATGAAGCAATAAAGCTTTGCCTTAGAAGAATCCGGTTGTCCGAGTGAATTCTTGCTGGCGAGATACTAGCTCGGGATACATAATGAAAACTCTAATTATGAGCAACAGTCCATGTTTATCTTCTAAGTCCAAATAAGATTAATATTTAATACAGAAAATCAAAAATATAATGCTTTCTAGGAACACACAGAGTTTGTTGTAGAATTCTTTCCTTTTAGAAATGTACAGGTATATAAATTTACTGTTTTTGCTTTGGTACCTTAAGTGTAATTTATTTACATGTAAGTTTACATGCATGTGGAGTCCTCACAGAGGCCAGAAATGGACACCCAATCTTTTGGAGATAGTAGTACAGATGATTGTGAGCAGGAAAACGAAACCTACGTTTTCAGAAAGAGCAATAAGTTAGTTGGCTCTTTACTGCTAAACCATCTCTCAAGTTCATAATATCTGCTTGTACTGGACAGTTGTCCTTGACAAAAAGTACTTGCTTCGAAAAGATGCTTCTGAATAGTCTATGTGAGTGCTTGAATTTAAAGGATTGCATAAATTATTACTCAGTTGTTCAAAGAAATATCTCTTTTCTGTGATCCAAATATAATAATTATGGCACTGATGATTATCTTTGAAAATGGAAAGTCAACACTAAGTATGATGACTCAGAAGCCTGACTAGACCGGCCTACAGTCCTCTCATTGCTATTGTTCTTGGGAACATGTTATATACTATATCTCTTCCTCCTCCTTCCTTAACTTCCATCTTTCTATTTCTCTTCCTATTTTCTTTAAACAAAGATACTAAGAATTACAGATTAAATGATGGTTTATATCTACATATTTAGTATGTAAAGAAAACTCTAAAGTCAAACCTACTTTATCCAAAAGAAATTGTTTATCTACACTATGCAGCTATCCTGTCTATAATAATTTTCATATGGCTTTTTAGTTATTTTAATTGCTTTAGATTTGGAAATATCATATGCTTTAAATCACATTTGGATTTTTATTTAAATACAATCCAACAATAGCTAATGTTTAATATTTAAAAATATAAAATCGTACATATTTTCATATTTACTATTACATATAACCCTTTTTATATCACATGTAACATACCATTAATACCATGAAACATAGTGCATTTTGATTCAATTCTATATCTGTATATTTCTAATGTCAACAAAAATTGACTGAAATTGAATCTGCAAATTACAAATATGAATGTATATATGCACGAAGTTTAATTAAATCCTATAGTTATATCTGGAAATAACTTCTGGTCATGCACAAGAATCTTTGTAATCATAGGGAGATGGGCCATAGGGAATATCAACTTTTGCTTGAAGGAAAGAAAACTGTGTTTATATTACTGATAAATATATATATTAATGTTATAAATATATTTATTTTTTAGTGCTCAGTATATAAACTTCTGAGATACAAATGCTATATTTAAATATATGTGCATTTTCATAAACATTATTTGAATGACACTGGAAGATTTCAAATGCTGTTATTAATTTAATTTGATGAATACTTTTCATTATTGATCTCAGGTTTATTACTTTCTCTTGTAATAATCTGAAACCTTATGGAACTTAGATTATTTGCATCCTTCTTCCAGTTATTGTTAGAAGTCGTCAAGAAACATCTTTCAGTTATAATACAGGTTCTGTAGAAACAATGTGTTCCTATAAAGGATTTGGGTCATGAAGCATTAATGTGTGTGTTTCTATTTTCTCTTACAATCTGTAGTTAATTCTCCTAATAAAAACCTCAAAGTTCCAATTAAAAACAGATCATATAATGTTACACACTTCTTTATATTATTTCAAACTTTCAAACATGCTTTTCAAAGATAGAGATTATGTGATTCTAGTCTTTATCAGTAATTACATGTACACCTGTCTGACTTCAGTCTTACAATTATGTTCTATGTTATCATGTACCAGGTTACCTCAAAGTTATTTATATGCTGGCCCTTTAACAATTTCATTTTGGTTATCACTCTCAAAAAACTTTGTCCCATGTCAGTATTTGTACTTAGAAATTAAATATAAATATATGCACAAATGAATACATACATATGAGTCAAACACTATAGAATGCTGAGGACACTCAGCACTCATGTCAGTTACCTCCCAGTCACCTAGTTCCAGAGAATTCTCACTCCAGAGAGTCAGAAAACCACTTTGGACTTTGCTGGCATCTGCATTCACAAATGTACAAATCCACATGTAGAACCATTCATACACATAGTTAAAAATAACATAAATGAATAATTTAAAAATATAATTGTTCTATTATTGTTCATATGCGTGTGTGTGCCAGTGCCTATTGAGGCCTTCTGCTAGAGAGGGCATGTACTCTGCCTCTAAGCCATCTATTCAATGACAAAAAATTAAATCTTAAGGAATAACTGTCATTTATATCTGCTGGAAGACAGAAAATCAGTTTTCTCCAAAGGAGTAACATTGAATATGTCAGCTACGGTAATACAGGACTCATATTCAGGAGTACTTGGCTAATATATAACGGATTTGGTTTTCTTGAATTCTTTTATTGGTTTACAGGTTTGTAGGTTTTCTTCCTCTCCTTGGAGTTTTTTTTTTTTTTTTTTTTTTTTTACATTGTTTTCTTGGTTGGGTGGTTGTTGTTGTATTGGGTCTTTGTGTTTTTGAAAAAGAACTTAATGTCAGATGAGTGAAGAGGGGAGAGGATCTGGAAAAACTTGGGTGTGGGGAGCCGCCCTCACATTCGCCGTTACAAGATGGCGCTGACATCCTGTGTTCTAAGTGGTAAACAAATAATCTGCGCATGTGCCAAGGGTAGTTCTCCACCCCATGTGCTCTGCCTTCCCCGTGACGACAACTTGGCCGATGGGCTGCAGCCAATCAGGGAGTGACATGTCCTAGGCGAGGATAATTCTCCTTAGAAGGGACGGGGTTTCGCCATTCTCTCTCTTGCTCTCTTGCGCTCTGGCTCCTAAAGATGTAAGCAATAGAGCTCTTGCTCTCTTGCGCTCTGGCTCCTAAAGATGTAAGCAATAGAGCTCTTGCTCTCTTGCTCTCTTGCTCTCTTGCTCTCTTGCTCTCTTGCTCTCTTGCTCTCTTGCTCTCTTGCTCTCTGGCTCCTGAAGATGTAAGCAATAAAGCTTTGCCGCAGAAGATTCCGGTTTGTTGTGTTCTTCCTGGCCGGTCGCAAGAACGCGTGTAAGACTTGGGGAAAGCAAAAGCAAAGCATATAATTTAAATATATTCAAATTTAAACTTATTTTAAATAATCAAATAAAACAAAAAGAAAAAAATTACAAAAAAATAAGAGTGATTCAAATACATAACATACATGTATGAAACTCTCAAAGAATAGATAGAAAATCTTACATCATACAAACAAATTAATTAAGAAGAAACATCTTCAGACGAACAAAAAAGGTGTACGTGTGTATGCGTGTGTGTGTGTGTGTGTGTAAACTTTATGATGATTCAGCATTCCAGTTGAAATAATATTAACATGCTCAAAATAGCCAAACTAAAGAAGCCTCCCCAATGAAGTTGTAGTTAGTTACAATCTTAAGTATTTTTCAAAACATTAACTCTTCTTAGTTAGATGAAGAGATCTCAAATTGGAGATCTCCATTGGGTCTCTCTCTTTGAGAACCCATGGAAGAGGGTGAGAAAGGAATGTTGGTGTTAATATGGTCAAGCACATCAAGAAAGCTGGGCTCACAGAATCAACTAAGCATGCCTCATAGGGGCTCACAGAGACTAACATTGCAATCAGGGTTCAGAGCGCTACACTAGATTCTTTTATATGTTGTAAATACTTAGCTTGGGGTTTTGTGAGTCACCTAACAGTAAGAATGGGGGTGTCTCTGGTTCTTTCATCTGTTCTTGGGACACTTTTCCTCCTACTGTTCATACAGCCTTGATATGAGAGTTTGCACCTAATCTTATTGCATCTTGTTATGCCCTGTTCAGTGGATATCCCTGGGAGGGCTCCTCTTTTATGAAGGTAAACTGAAGAGGAGAGCTTGGAGGAATGGCAGGGAGTACTAAGAGAAATGGAGAGAGAGGAAACTGCAGCCAAGTTGTGTTGAAAACAAATACAACTCCCATATCCCAACTTTATTTATATGATGTTTCCTTATTGAAATGAGGTGTAGCATTTGACATGAGTACTGCTGTCTGTAACATGCAAGTATAATTTTATGATCACTAACTTTGATGTCAACAGGAGGGCAGGAAAGTATGTTCTTTAGGATTCAATAATGGTAGTAACTCAAGTGATAAATACTTTACCCTGTGTGAAAGGGAAATCATACCTATAATTCTCCAATTTATTTTACTTCTAATGGGAGATTCTAACTAAAAGGGCAATGGGAGAATACAAGACGTCTTTTCTACTGTGCCTGCTGGATGTCCAACTTGACAAGACTGAACGATGGACTTAGAAAGTATCTCATTTGAGTTTTGTTGTTATTGTTGTATGTTTGTCTAGACAAACAACTAAATTTAAAATGCCATGATGAACACTAACAATATATTTATATGCATACAATAATTATTTTATTAATAAAATTACATTTAAATAAAGTTCAATTAAGATTAAGGAAAAATTCTCTGGAGATTTCCAACATATGTCCATATTTATTAGTTAAAATGATTTTATGAATATTCAAGTAATTTGTGACTAACATATCCAATGAAGGCACATACACATGATGATTGTTTTATAACACTTAATGTTGTATATTGAACTAGATAGCAATATATCCCAATTTGATATATAGTAGTGGCATTTCACTATAAAACATAATACTGAATATGATGAATCCTTTGCAATGTTAAATACACCAATGATTCTCAATTTCTACCTCTTCACATCAACAAACAATAGGTAAGTCTGAGATAACAGATGGGAACACAGAAATCAGGCTCTGTGGTACAAGCCTAAGAAACTTGTGATTGTATATATTTACGACATTGAGGCGGAGGATAACATAATTCAAGTCTTACAGGGCTAGAGGTGAAGTTCCAAGTCAGCCTGGAATAATTACTGGGAGGATGACTTTAAGTTATAAGTTAAAGTTTGGTGGGAGAAAATTTGGCTAGCATGCCAAGGCTTGAAAATTTGATACCAAAATAAAGAAAAACAAATATAGGTAATGTTTACAGCTATTCAGGATCTAATGTTTATATTTTGTTTTGGTAAAACATAATACAAGTACCTCACTATAAGTCTCAATATACTTTTTAGTGACACTAGGATAATAAAAGTAACTGTTGTCTTAATGTTTTAATAAATGACAATTATGTAAATGTTTCTACTTAATTATTATTAAGCATTTAAAGCATTTTGATAATTACATCTTCAGTTGATCTTATTTTGAAATATTATTAACTATCTTAAGTCCTAAACTTGACCTACGGTTTTAGAATCAGCCCATTAAAATGGTCAAATTAACAATCCAAAATGGAGTATGCAAATATTTCAGATAGGTTGTGTCATAAAATAAAATCTAGAATGTGGATTTCATCTTAGCTCAGTGACAGAAAAGAACCTTGAAAGTAACTATTTTTTGAAAGCTTCCCCTTTTCATCTGCTTCTTGATGTTTTTCATATTTTGTCTTGTAACATTTGATTTAATCAGCAATATTATGTGTGTCTCTTGCCTCTCTTCATTTATTTCTCAGTCAGATGATGATTGGCTATTTCCTTGGCTTTTTGAAACAGGGTTTGTCTGTACTGCAGATTCTGGCCTTGAACTGGCAAGTGAGTGTCTTGAGAATGCTTTGTGCACACTGGCATTACAGGAAAGCACCATCTGTTCTGCGATCAGCTCTCTTTTTGAAGAGAAAAGTTAAGAGGTGAGAATAAGTCCCGTGAAACTAAAAGTAATTAAGCAGTCTTACTGTAGAGAGAGGCTAGTTATAATTAACCTCTGGGAAACATCTGCTGTTAGGATAAAACAATATCATAATTTTAAAATATAGAAACAGAAAACTTGGTTGTAAGAATGTGGATCCCGGCATTCCAGTCTGAGTCTGTGCCCTGAGCAGACCTTGGGGGGCCAGCTCTGTACCCAGTCCCAAAACACCCAGAAGAAGCTCGACTGCCAGATGCTCTAACATGCGCAGGATCACAGATGCTCTAACAAGCCCAGTATCATGGGATCTCAGGAGCTTGGTCACAACAGGATTTTAGAATCCCAGAGGCACCTTGACTGCCAGGAGCTCTGAAACACCCAGGATCTTAGGATCACAGGATCACAGAATCAAAGGATCACAGAGACAGGACTCTGAGAAGTTCTGACACAACCATGATCACAGAGGGACAGGCTTAATTCAGAGACAGTGAGAGAAGGTAGCACTAGAGATAACCAGACAGAGAGAGGCAAGAATAAGAACATAAACAACAGAAACTAAGGTTACTTAGCATCATCAGAACCCAGTTCTCCCACCATAGCAAGTCCTGGATAACCATTACACCGGAAATGCAAGATTCAAATATAAAATCACTTCTCATAATGATGATAGAAGGACATAAATAACTCCCTTAAAGAAACACAGGAGAACATAGGTAAACAGGTAAAAGACCTTAAAGAGGAAACACAAAAATCCCTTAAGGATGACAGGAAAACACACAAAACATGTGAAGGAATTGAACAAAACCATTAATGAATCTAAAAATGGAAATAGAAACAATAAGGAAATAAAAAAAAAGGAGACAACTCTGGAGATAGAAAGCCTACGAAAGAGATCAGGAGTCATAGATGCAAGCATCACCAACAAAATACAAGAGATAGAAGAGGGAATGTCAGGTGTAGAAGATATTATAGAAAACCTTGACACAACAGCCAAAGAAAATGCAAAATGCAAAAAGCCCCTAACATAAAACATCCAGGACATAATGAGAAGACCAAACCTAAAGATAATAGGAATATAAGAGAGTGAAGATTTGCAAATTAAAGGGCAGTAAGAATCTTCAACAAAATTATAGTAAAATACTTTCCAAATTTAAAGAAAGAGATGCCCATGAATATACAAGAAGCTTATAAAACTCCAAATAGACTAGACCAGAAAAGAAATTCCTCACATAATAGTCAAAACACAATATGTCCAAAACAAATCAATATTAAAAGCAGTAAGGGAAAATGGTCTGGTAACATGTGAAGGCAGACCTATCAGAATTGGACCAGACTTCTCACCAAAGACTATAAAAGCCAGAAGATCCTGGGCAGATGTCATACAGACTCTAAGAAGACACAAATGCCAGCCCAGGCTACTATAACCAGCAAAACTCTCAATTACCATAGATGGAGAAACAAAATATTCCATGACAAAACCAAATTTACACAATATCTTTTCACATATCCAGCCCTAGAAAGGACAATACATAGAAAAACTCCAACACAAGAAGGGAAACTACACTCTAGAAAAAGCAAGAAAGTACTCTTCTTTCAACAAACCCAAAAGAAGATAGTCACACAAGCAGAATCCCCCCTCTAAGAACAAAAATAACAGGAAGCAACAATCACTTTTCCTTAATATTTCTTAAAATCAATGGAATCAATTCCCCAATTAAAAGATATAGACTAACAGACTGGATACCTAAACAGCACCCAACATTTTGCTGCATACAGGAAATGCACTTCAGTGACAAAGACAGACACTGCCTCAGAGTAAAAGGCTGGAATAAAATTTTCCAAGGAAATGGTCGCAGGAAGAAAGCTGGAGTAGCCAGTCTAATATCAAATCGACTTTCAGTGGAAAGCTATTTTAAAAAAGATACTAATCAAAGGAAAGAAATCTACCAAGATGAACTCTCAATTCTAAACATCTATGCTCCCAATGCAAGGGCACCCATATTCATAAAAGAAACTACTAACATATCACCTGCAAATAGTAATAATTTGAATTCTTCCTTTCCAGTTTCTAACCTATTGACATACTTTTGCTGTCTAATTGTGCTGGCTAGTACTTTGACTACTATATTGAACAGGAAGGGAGGGAGTGGGCAGCCTTGTCTAGAACCTGATTTTAGTGGGGTTGCTTCAAGCTTCTTTCCATTTAGCTTGATGTCAGCTACTGCTTTGCTGTATTGCATCTCACACTATGATAGTGGGAGACTTCAACACCACACTCTCATCAATGGATAGAAAATAGAAACAGAAACTAAACAGAGACACAGTGAAACTAACAGAAGTTATGGATCAAAAGGTTCTAACAGATATCTATAGAACATTTCATCCTAAAACAAGAGAATGTATGTTCTTCTCAGCGCCTCATGTACCTCCTAGAAAACTGACAATATAATCGGTCATAAAACAGGCCTCAACAGAAACAAGAAGACTGAAATTATTCTATGCATCCTATCATATCACCAAGGACTAAGGCTGGTCTTCAATAACAACAAAAACATTGGAAAGACTATGTACACATGAAAGCTGAACAACTCTCTACTCAGTGATAACTCAGTCAAGGAAGAAATAAAGAAATTAAAGACTTTTAAGAATTAAATGAGACTCAAGGTACAGCATACCCAAACTTATGGGACACAATGAAAGCAGTGCTAAAAGAAAAACTCATAGCTCTGAGTAACTCCAAAAAGAAACTGGAGAGAGCATACATTACCAGCTTAACAGCATACCCGAAAGCTCTAGAACATGAAGAAGCAAATATACCCAAGAGGAGTAGACAGCAGGAAATAATCAAACTCAGGGATGAAAATAACCAAGTAGAAATAAAAAGAATTATACACAGAATCAACAAAGCCAGGAGGTGGTTCTTTGAGAAAATCACAAGATAGATAATCCCTTAGCCAGACTAACAAGAGGGCACAGAGACACTACCCAAAATAATAAAATCAGAAATGAAAAAGGAGACATAACAACAGCAATCAGGGAAATTTAAAAAATCATCAGATCCTACTACAAAATCCTAGAGTCAACAAAATGGGAAAAATCACAAATACCAGGTGTCAAAATTAAATCAGGATCAGATAAACCATCTAAAATTTCCCATAACTCCGAAAGAAACAGCAGATGTCATTAAACATCTCCCAACCAAAAAAAGCCCAGAATCAGATAAATAGGTTTAGTGCAGAATTCTATCAGATCTTCAAAGATCTAATATCAATACTCTTCAAACTATTCCAACAAATAGAAACAGAAGGAACACTACCCAATTCGTTCTATGAAGCCACCAATATGCATATACCTAAACTATACAAAGACCCAACAAAGAAAGAGAACTTCCTACCAACTTCACATATGAATATCAATGTAAAGATGCTCAATGAAATACTTGCAAACTTAATCCAAGAACATATCAAAACAATCATCCATCATGATCAAGTAGGCTTCATCCCAGGTATACAGTGATGGTTCAATATATGGAAACCCATCAATTTAATCCACTATATAAATAAACTCAAAGGAACAAAAAAACACATGATCATCTCATTAGATCCTGAGAAAGCATTTGACAATATTCAACATGCCTTCATGGTAAAAGTCTTGGAAATATCAGGAATTCAAAGCCCATACCTAAACATAGTAAAAGCAATATACAGCAAACCAGTATCCAACATCAAACTAAATGGAGAGGAACTTGAAGCAACCCCACTAAAATCAGGGGCTAGACAAGGCTGCCCACTTTCTCTATACCTATTCAATATAGTACTTGAAGTCCTAGCCAGAGCAATTAAACAACAAATGGAAATCAAAGGGATACAAATCGGAAAAGAAGAATTCAAATTATTGATAAGAATAGTCTTTTCTCAGTTTTTTTTTTTTGTTATTCCAAATGAATTTGAGAATTGCTCTTTCTAACTATGAATAATTGAATTGGAATTTTGATAGGGACTGCACTGAACTTGTAGATTGCTTTCGGTAAGATTGCCATTTTTACTATATTATTCCTGCCAATTCATGAGTATGGAATATCTTTACATCTTCGGAGATCTTCTTCCACGTCTTTCTTTATTAAATTGACTCAGCCAGTCCCCCAATAAGCAAGGCAGAGTCCTATGGATTTTTTAAAAGATCAGCTTTAGCACAATTACTGGGCTAATACCCCAAATCTATTTTTTTCTATATGCTAGACTATTAATCCCCATCGGTACTCCCCCAGTACTTGCTTTTAGAATTTAGTCCAGGTTATTTCCATTATATCAATTTCTCCTAAGGAAGAATTTCACTTGCCTATGCTCTTGGTCCTTCATATCTGTTGGAGATATGTTCCACCTTCCTTTTCACTCTCCCTCTTCCTTCTCTCTAGCTTTTTGCTTCCTCTTTCTCTCATTCTGGAGCTACTGGAGACCCCTAGACCAGTAATTGAAACCCTGTCTACCTCTATTCTCCTAGTAATTGGCTATAGCCACTTTTATTTAACCAATAGGTTTAAATTCGGGATCAAGGTTAACATAGAATCAATTGCTATACATGAGGATCTGGTTGTTGGGAGTAAAAAGTTTTGGGGGGCTCATATTTAGCATTTGAATACATAGCAGCAGTATAGAAACACACAACAGTACAGGGTTGGGGTGGTGGACATTCTCATTTAAACCATCACAGTCTTTATACTTGCTTGTGTGTTCACACCTGATGCTTTTCCCCTCAATAGATTTCCATCCTTTACAACATACCAATAAAATAAAATAATGAAAAATCTTATATATTCCAAGCTTCAAGTTTGTGATACTATTTGCACCCCAGGTTTTCACATGGCTCACCACACCTGGACTGGATTCCCTGACTTTTTTTTTTATTACGTATTTTTCTCAATTACATTTCCAATGCAATCCCAAAAGTTTCCCACACCCTCCCCCCCCCACTCCCCTACCCACCCATTCCCTTTTTTTTGGCCCTGGCGTTCCCCTGTACTGGGGCATATAAAGTTTGCCTGTCCAATGGGCATCTCTTTCCAGTGATGGCCGACTAGGCCATCCTTTGATACATATGCAGCTAGAGTCAAGAGCTCCTGGGTACTGGTTAGTTCATAATGTTGTTGCACCTACAGGGTTGCAGATCTCTTTAGCTCCTTGGGTACTTTCTCTAGCTCCTCCATTGGGAGCCCTGTGATCCATCCATTAGCTGACTGTGAGCATCCACTTCTGTGTTTGCTAGGCCCCGGCATAGTCTTACAAGAGACAGCTATATCACGGTCCTTGAAACAAACGCTTGCTAGTGTATGCAATGGTGTCATCGTTTAGAGGCTAATTATGGGATGGATCCCTGGATATGGCAGTCTCTAGATGGTCCATCCTTTTGTCTCAACTCCAAACTTTGTCTCTGTAACTCTTTCCATGGGTGATTGTTTCCAATTCTAAGAAGGAGCAAAGTGTCCACACTTTGGTCTTCATTCTTCTTCAGTTTCATGTCTTTTCCAAATTGTACCTTATATCTCGCTATACTAAGTTTCTGGGCTAATATCCACTTATCAGTGAGTACATATCATTTGAGTTCTTTTGTGATTGTGTTACCTCACTCACGATGATGCCCTCCAGGTCCAACCATTTGCCTAGGAATTTCACAAATTCATTCTTTTTAATAGCTGAGTAGTACTCCATTATGTAAATGTACCACATTTTTTGTATCCATTCCTCTGTTGAGGGGCATCTGGGTTCTTTCCAGCTTTTGGCTATTATAAATAAGGCTGCTATGAACATAGTGGAGCATGTGTCCTTCTTACCCGTTGGGACATCTTCTGGATATATGCCCAGGAGAGGTATTGCTGGATCCTCCGGTAGTACTATGTCCAATTTTCTGAGGAACCGTGATTCCCTGACTTTTATCTTGGTTCTTAACCATAAATACTGTCCATTTTCTAATTCAGAGCTGACACCCATCTCTGTTCCTTACTACAAACTATAAATATCTATTCTTCTGGTACTTTTTTTGTTTTGATGGTTTGTTGTTGTTGTTGTTTTAAATAAAATGCTTCTTACTATCTTTCAAAAGCTCTATACTATTTTTCCTTTAACAATTTTGGATTTCTTCTTGAATACAAACAAAAGCCAATCATATACCCCTTTGTTGTTGTTGTTGATTGTTGTTTTGTTTTGTTTGTTTGTTTTTGTTTTTCCAGACAGGGTTTCTCTGTGTAGTCCTGGCTGTCCTGAAACTCACTCTGTAGACCAGGCTGGCCTCAAACTCAGAAATCCACCTGCCTCTGCCTCCCAAATGCTGGGATTAAAGACATGTGCCACCATGCCCAACTGCATATGTTCTTTTAGACTTAAATGACCCAAAACACAGTTTCTTTACACTTATATCTTAATGTCTACACAATGGAAAACTATTCGGCTATTGAAAATCAATACATTAGGAATTTTGCAGGCAAATGGATGAGCACATCATGAAAACATCATCCTGAATGAGGTAACCCAGACCCAAACACATGTGATGAATAATAGAAGCAAGTTATTGTCTGAGAGGCTTCACCCAGCAGCTGACCCAGAGAGACACAGATACCCAAAGTCAAACAATTGATGGAGCTTGGGAACTCTTATGGAAGAAAATGTGGAAGAATTGCAGCTCCTGAGGGAGTTCCTACTATTACACATATTTACTCACAGATAGGTATTCCACAGGAAGACCAACAGAGTCAACTAACCTGGACCGTTGGGGCTCTCAGAATCTGGACCACCAACCAAAGAACATGGGTTGGAACTAGGCCTCCCCATACATAATACATGTAGCAGATGTGCCACTTCATTTTCATATGGGTCTCAAACAACTGGAAAGGGGGCTATCGCTGTGGCCTATGTGAGGAATATGTCCTTCTAGCTGGACTGGTGTCTGGCTTCAATGAGATAGGAAGCACCAGAGATTTGAAATGCCAGGGTGAAGGGGGATAACAAGGGAGGGCCACCTGCTCAGAGGAGAAGGGGAGGGCAGATGCGGGAAGATTGTGAGAGGGGTGACCTGGAGGAAAGAGGGGGTCAGTGAGTGGGAAGTTTAGGTAAATAAGTATTAAAAAGTAATTAAATAAAAATTTGAAAAGAATAATAATATTATTAGGGCTTCTAAAAATAGCAGCAATTATACCTACATAGAAGTTACTAAATTTCAAGTTAGTGAAAAGATAATTTTCTATTAAGATTAGAGCAATCTGAATATTCTTTGAATTTCCAGGGAACATTCTGACAATTCTTGATGTCATTGTATGGGGAACTTAACTCGGGGATTATTTCATAGACCTGCATTGACTTGGTCTGTCCAAATTTTGTTAGCCCCAGAAGCCTATAAATATCAACAGGCTGAATGAACAGCAAGTCCCATTGGTTCATCCATCTTTGCTTTAGCATTGGCATACAAGGATCTTATCACCATGTTCATTCAGATTTAACAACAACAACAACAACAATAGGTTCTTGGATACAATTCAGGTCGTCATGCCCGCATAGCATATACTTTACCCACTGTATCCTCAGCCCATTCAGAAGAATATTACATCACAGAAAATATATTAATCACAACAAATGTAGAGAAAACCAAAATATAGATATATGATTGATTTTAAAAACTACATATAGTTTAGTGTAGATTCTAAGACAGACTAATAGTAAGCCAATTGTTTTACGACCTGACCAAAAATGGCTCTACTTGTTCAATATTGTCATCTCATCTATGAAATAAAAGCAAGGCCTATTCAATAGTGCTATAGTGAAAACTGACAGCATTGGACTGGAGAGGGTGTCACTCTTTGATGGAGCACATTCCTATGAATGTGAGAGGTCCCTGGTTTAAATCCTAGCACTGAAAATGTAACAGTGTTTGACCGTAACAAACATTGGTTTATGATTTCAAATTAGCATAAGCTTTTCATGTTACACTTATTTGTATACTTTACTAATATTGGGTGTTTTAAATTACAGATTTTACAATCATGCTATATTGCTCCTATATACAGTCACAGAATTCCTACTATTACACATATTTACTCACAGATCACTGGTTTTCTTATATGAAAAATATCAATATAAAGTGAAATATAGTTCCAAGGATGGTGTTAGAAAGCATCTTTTTAAAGCATTTTCCATGTGTGAACATAGATATTCTCTTATTCTCTCTTTAATAGCAGTTTCAATACTCCTTCAGCTGAGGACCTGCTATATAATTTTAATATTTCAGAAAAATAAGCAAGACCTCTTAAATATTTTATTGCCTAGATGACTACAATTACATAAATTTATACAAAGAGGAAGGAAGGAGATGAAAAAAATATTTGAGTGTTTGTTCTTTTTGTTATTTTCTCCCCAGGATGAGTGCGCTGGGAGCCAGGTATGAGCTTCTTTTAGAACTTCGGAAATCATCCATGCACCTTTGTCACAATGTTATATGTAAATGATGAGGAACAGAAGCAAATACATTGAATCCACCATTTTAGACCACCAAGCTCTGGCTCTTCGGCATTTTCCCCAGAGTTTTAAACCTTCAGACTTCTGCATCTCATCTTATGCAGACTAAGAAAGCCTGAGACAGATATATGCTGGCAGGAAAGTCCCAGAGGAAAAGAAAAGTGCAGTTGAAATGAGAAGCTGTTGATTTTTAACACTGACAAATCCTACAAGGAATTTCTTATGGTAGTCAAGGGTAAAATTAGAAGAGAGATCAGGGTGAATGGGAGTAACAGGTACACCATATGTGAGTATGAAGATCAAAAGCAGGAGGTTGTCATTTGATGTCACAACCAATCAGGATGAAGAGATGGACAGATATGAAATCAGGGTTTAATACATGGAATTATTTCTCTTCTAAATGTTTTAGTATCTAAACAATTTAGATTTAGTACTATTTAGTACCTAAATATTTACATAATATTTTACATTTTACTGTTCATCAGTAAATCTTCATATGTCTTTTTTGTAGACATGCCACTTTTTATTTAATTAAAATGTAAATAGATCATCTCTGCTTTTCCTCTCCTTCTATATTCCATGTCTCTCACCTTCCACTGCTGTGCCAGACCACATGGTATAAAATAACCAATCAAACCCCTCATCCCTGAGGAGAGTTTATGTTCTCAGCAGTTGTCAGTTGGTTATAGCTCTTTATTTATGGCATGGGGCTCTATGAGATTTCTTCCCCATCCATGTTTACACATCAACTGTTGTTGAAATTATTCAGGTTTTCTTTAGGAAGCCATGTTGTTGAGATTTCATGTGCATAATGACTGTCATAGCTAGAAGATGTAATATATCCAAATCTCTCTGCCTCTAGATCTTACAATATTTGTGCCCTTTATTTGCAATGTTCCCTTAGCCTTAGATGTGGGTATTGTGTTGCTGTTATACCATTTGGGTCTATGTAATCCATAGTCAGATGTTCTCTGTATTTTGACTAGTTGCTGCCTCAGCCAGGAAAGCCATGGGCAACACAGCCCCAGAGAGAAGGCCAATGGTCAAGACTTTGGGCTCACTTTAGGAATGAACATTTTTATGTTGTCCAACATGCTTATATATTAATAAGCTACTAAAGGTATCACTGCAAAAAGAGCTTGAGAAAATGTTTTTTTTTTTTTTTTGACCCCATAAACTGAATTGCTTCTTTTCTCACTTATCTGTTTGGTTTTTTTTTTTAACATAAAATACATACATTCTTACATTTTATTGTTTGCCTGCAGCTTTCTGCAGCTAGATAGCCACATCTCCAACAGGTTTTCCACATGACAAAGTAACCAAAGACTATCTAGTCCCCATCAAGTTGAGGCTTTATGAAATGGCCTCAATTTACTGCCAGCAGATATTTCTTTGATACGGGGGAAGATCTATCATACAATTGCATAATGCATTAATTTGTGCCTTCCTGATTTATATTAGTCACGATCAGGAGTCTTTATTTAATAGCTTTTTCTTTTTCAAAACACAAATATTGCTTTTCTGGTGCAGTCAATTGCATAGATTTTTGGATTTATTTCCATATCATTGCATTTATAGTCATTTACCTGTCTTCTAAGATGAATCCTTAGCTCATTAATTTTTTATCTTTTGCCCCACAAATCTGATCATACAGTGTTTCTTTGATAAATATGCTTAGGTACTATCTTCACATTTTGCCACATAGTACTTACTACTTTTAAATTGAGGCATTTCTAGGTATATTTATGTTTTGATTTGAACTGTGAGTTTTATATGAGAGCAATTATTATTTTCAATTTATACTATTTTTTAGTGTCTTAGTTATGGTTTCTATTGGTGGGACAAAATACTATTTTAAGGTAATTTTCTATTTTCTCTGCTCTATATTTCTTTTCCTTCTTATTTTTGTTTCTATTAATTTGTGAAGGGTTTATGTTTTCTCCATTTGATTTCATTACTAACATTAGTTTGCTATATATTTTTAGACAACTTTGTTGAAATTGCAGCATTTAAACCTGATTATCAGCATTTAAGCATATTTTGCTATATTTTGCAAGGTATATTCTGATTCATTTCCAAGTTACCTTAACTATGTAATAAATGTATAACAATAAAGAACTAAAATATAGCATTTTAAGCAACAAGTATTAGCCAAGTCTATTATAGATTCTCAGCCATGAGTATGGCTACATACTTATGAGTAGACTTTGACATCACAGATGCAAACGTCATAATATTTAAATCTTTAAAAGGCTACATTATGGCAATTAACCTTGTATATAAGGCTAACAAAGTAGTTCTCAGATATTGTTGTACAAAAATTTCACTGACGTTGTTTTGTTTTATGTGCTTTCTCTACTGCAAAATGTTGTTTGTCAGTCACACTTAGAAAGCATGTTCTATTGTCTACCTCTAAGAAGATGAACTATATATTATTGAACAACATCTGCATAGGAATTTTGATTGCTCTGACCCATTTGCTTGTTTATAAGTTTTATAACACACACACACACACACACACACACACACACACACACACACACATACATTTGTTACAATTCAATACCACTTTGTTCTTCCTAATAATTATTACAGAAAAGTTGCATTAAAAACTCTTGAGAAGTAGGCACACCTATAATTTTCACAAGGATGTTAATGACCCCCCTCCAGTGGACATAACAAAGAAATATCAACCCATGAATGTAATTGAGAAGCAACAAACATAGTCATGCAACTATTTTGTTCCTAAGGCATAGTGGGGGGCACCATAAATCAAAATTGAACACAGTTCTCTGTCTCTGTTTCTGTAACTGCATTTAAATGTGTCAATTACCTATGATGGACACTACAGGAATATGATGGACATCACTCTCATACTGTTAATCAAAATAAATTCTTCCTTCCTCAAGGTGGCTTTTTATTTTATTGGTTATTTTACTTAGTTACATTTCAAATATTATCCCCCTTCCCAGCTAAAGCCTCTATTTCATCCCCCATCCGCCATGCTTCTATGAGAGTGCTCCCCCACGCACCCACCACCTCCCACCTCAGTGTCCTAGCATTGCTCTACACTGGGTCATCAAGTCTCCACAGACCAAGGGACTCCCCTCTGATTTATGGCAGACAAGGCTCTCTTCTGCTACATAAACAGCTGAAGCCTTGGGTCCCTCCATGTGTACTCTTTGTTTGGTGGTTTAGTCCCTGGGAGCTCTGGGGGTGTCTGGTTGGTTAATACTGTTATTCTTCAAACTGTGCTTTAATACAAGGTTCTGAAAAATATCTGATATTAAAAGAAAGCAAGCCCATAACTTATTAGTTATTTTAATTATAAAAGCAATACTATTATATAAAAGAAAATATTATTATTTAACATCACAATTCATTATGTCAGGAATAGCATCTAAAATTGGTGCTATAAATTATGTGGAAAAGTCCATTAATAAATGCCAGGAGATTTGATGACCTTTTTTTGTTTGTTTGTTTGTTTCTATTTTTGTTCATTTGTTTTGTTCTATTTTGTTATTATAGTATTGAAAGGAAATAAAACTTGAGACCTGTGATTCATGTAATATATGTCAAATAGCCCAAAGAGTTGTTTGTGAGCTTTGAAACCTGGGGCGAAGAATATAGCAGAACAGACCAGGACATGCCCAGGCACGCCCATCGCCTCCCTATCTCCCACCCCTCTGACCTAAGTTAAATGTTAACAGGCTGCTGATGTTTAAATGGACCAATCATGTGAAACCACACCAATTCCTCCCCCAGCCCCACTCCTTTTATATAAAAACCCCTAGCTTCCAAGCCTCGTGGTCAAATCCACTGTCGCCTTTGTGAGATATGTTTCGACCTGGAGCTCTGCCATTAAAATGCCTCGAGTTGTTACATCAAGGTGTTGTGTTCTGTTCATGATTCTTGGGTGCACGCCAAATCGGGGGGTTGAGTGGGTGTTTCCCCACTAGGTTCTTTCAGTATAGTTCATATTCAACACTAAGTGAAATAGAAGTTGTAGTTACCAATCAAAAAGAGCACAGGGCCACATGATTTTAGTACAGAATTCCACCAGACATTCAAAGAGCCAATGCCCATACTCTTCACATTATTTCACAAAATAGAATCAGACAGAACATTATCCAATTTGTCTTATAAGGCCACATGTCCCCTAAAACCTAAGATACACAATTTCCCTTATCAATTTAGATCCAAAAATTCTCAATAAGATATTTGGAAACAGAATCCAAGAACACATAAAAAATGTTGATCAAGTAGGCTTTATCCCAGACATTAAGGAATCATTCATCATATGTAAATTGACAAAGGTTATGCATTATATTAACAGACTGAAAAACAAAAACAACATGGCTATCTCAATAGAAGTAGAAATTGCCCCTGACACAATCCAACACCCTTTATGATAAAGTCCTGGCAGGATTAACTATACAAGGGACAAACCCCAGGATTAACATAACAAAAATCAGTAGTCTTTGTATATACTAATAACAAACAGACTGAAAGAAATCTGAAACCACACTTTTTAGAGTAACTTCAAGTGATAAAATATCTTGGGTAATTTCAAATAAATGAGTGAAATCTTTTATGAAAAAATCTTGAGTACATTAAAAAGAGAATTTGAATACAGTATCAGAAGATGCACAGATCTTCAGTGTTCATGGATTGGAGGATTTAATAGAGTAGAAATGGGCTTCTTGCCAAAACCTGTCTACAGGTTCAGAGCAATCCCCAACACAATTCCAATACAATTCTTCACAGTACAGTTCTAGGAAAGAACAATTAGCATCATATGGAATGATTTTAAAAAATAATAACAATAACAACAACTACACTCTAAAACAACAACAACAACTAAAACAAAAGTCAAAAAATCCTATAGGTAGAACAACAATATGAACTAACCAATTACCTCCAACCCCCCGGAGCTCATGTCTCTAGCTACATATGAATCAGAAGATGGCCTAGTCGGCCATCAGTGGAGAGGACCATTGGTCATGCAAACTTTATATGCCTCAGTACAGGGGAATGCCAGGGCCAAGAAGTGGGAGTGGGTGGGTGGGGTAGTGGGTGGGCAAGCATGTGGCGGCCTTTTGGGATAGCATTGGAAATGTAAAAGAAATAAATACCCAATTTAAAAAAAAAAAAAAACAAGAGAAAAAACACAGAGGATAACAATTGCTGGACAGAAGACCTTCTCCATTTCAAATGTACTACAAAGCTGTTATAGTAAAAATAGCATGGATGGTACAAACACAGACACCTTGATCAAATTCCTAAGTGTAGGTGGCATGTCCAGGAATAGATGGCTAACTCAAAATTAACTCAATGGCTTCTTCTGTAGAGGCTCATTGTCTTCTGATTTGACATATCAGAGACTTTTCTTTTTTCTTTCATTTTCTAATTTATTTGCAAAAAAATGTGCTATTTTAGTTTTTTATTAACCTTACAGGTTCCTTTTATTTGTATTATTGCTTCCTATTTTGTAGGACTCTTGAATGTACCAATTAGTACGTCTCTGTATTTGTAGCTGTATCTTACGACTTTTCTTGAGCTGTTTTTTTTTTTTTCTGTTTATTTGTTTTGTCCTATCCTGGTGTGTTTGTCTTATTCTATATTATTATGGAGTATTATATTTGATATTATATTTTATATTATATTATGATCTTATAAGAGCCTGATTTTTCAAGACAGTGGCTCCAGATGGGAAGGCAGGTGGAGAGGGACTAGAAGAGGAAAGATAAAAAATAAATATAATTTATTTTATGAAAAATAATATATTTACTATAAAGAAAAATTAAAACAAAATGAATCTATAATTTTCAAGACAGTTTAAAGCTAATAATATTACACTTTTTGATGATTTGCTAGTAGAGGCATTCAGAAGGGTATCTTTGTCTTATATTTCTTATTTTCAATTTTTGGTTTTAGCTCTACCAATCTCATTGATATGAAAGGTTGTCATCACAGTGAAAATATACTTAAATATAATTGAAGGAATATTATTTGTTGCTTTCTACTCTGGGTCTGTGAGAAGGGCATGGGTACTAGGGGGAAAATGTGAATGTCAAAAGTCTAGATAAAATACAACATTCCAACCATTTACATTTGCTATGAATGGTTATTTGGGATTTTATTTTTTGCTAGAATGGTGGTTCTCAGTCTTCCTAATGTGCAACCTCTTATTATAGTTCCTCATGTTGTGGTGACATGAACCATAAAATTATTTTTGTTGCTACTTCATAGCTGCAATTTTCTACTATTATGATTCATAATGTAGATATTTTTGGATATAGAAGTTTGCCAAAGGGGTTGCAACACGCATATTGAGAACCATTGATTTAAAGCTTAAGAAATAAATAAATATAATGTGATTTTTAATTGTGATGTGAAATACTGCTTTAAAGTCCTAATGATGTTGAGATATCTGATTAAGGCTTCTTGTAGAAGTGTACTGAAAAGTTTCAAAGAGGAAATAAACAAATACTACCAAATAAGTATATGTCACACCAGTAGGGCAAATTACTTGAAAATTTGGAGGCAATATTTTTTAGGAGACATTGGATCATGTGACAGAAACCTTTAGATTTAAAGTGATATGATCCCCTTTCAAGCTAATACATAAAATCTACAGAACATATATGGAGAAAAAGAAAACCAAATGGCATTCTGTTTGTTTTTGAGATAACAAATGTAATTCTAGAATATTTATATTGACTTCTGTTAATACACATTATTTGTAAGGGCAACATAATATTTTATATAACTCAAACATAAATCATGGGACTAGACTGAAAAGCTATAAATAAAGATTACATACTTCCAAATTGCCTGTGAAATGCTAAGTGCTTACATTAAATATTTAATCCACTGTGCAGACCAACATCAGAAGTCGTGTTCCATTGTTAGTGGCAGATGGCTTAAAACAGCAGGACTTTGGAGAGAAAGACTCATATCGAGGAAGCATGATTCCAGAATTAATTCTAGTAAGAACCCATCAGGTCATGTTTTTGGCAGCAAATTCTGAAATATTTTTAAATATTTATCGTCACGTTGCATGAAGTCGACACTTGAATACTCTAGTTATTTTAGGACAACATTGTAAAGGAAACAGTGCTGGAGTTAGAATTTCATATTAAATTACTTTTCCCTTAAGAACAGGTGTATGTTCTAAGCAATGCAACATCAGGAAAACAGGCACTGTGTGCATGCCATTCTGAATACTTCCAAAACTTTAAATGTTATGTGTAGTCAGTATGAACTTAAAATTTACAGCTAATTACTCCTAAGCAAGGAGCCTGCACAACATCCTGAGGAATGTAATCAAGTGACATTTATGTATCTGAATTTATCTAAAAATAGAAAATGTCTATTCAAAGGGTATAGAAGAATTCTACAGCTTTATTATGACATCATGGGAACAAGGTTATATGTATGATCTATGCTAATTGATAAGCAGATGTATTGTACATGACACTAAATAAGGATATTTAGTAGTTTTAGTTTGAAATTAGCATTAAGTGAAATTTATTGTCAGGAATTTTGCAAATTCAGTAACAAATTATGTCAATGTATTCAAATAATTTTATGGTTCTCTCTCTCTCTCTCTCTGGATAGTTACTTCATATATATATATATATATATATATATATATATATATATATATTTACTTCATATATATATAGTTACTTCATATATATAATTAGTTAGTTTATATAGTTAGTTAGTTCATATATATATATATATATATATATATATATATATATATATATATATAAAATCTCTTTCTCTATATCTATATCTAAAGCTACAGCCATGGCCATAGCCATAGCTATAGCTGTATCTATACCTATTTCTATATTATCATCTATCATCTGTCTATATACTTATTTATCTGTCTAGAGAGTGACTGTCTATATATATATATATATATATATATATATATATATATATATATATATATATATCGATAGATAGATAGATAGATAGATAGATAGACAGATAGAGAATGACATATATATGTATATATATATATATATGTATTATATATATAATTATTCTTAAATATAAATAAGTAAAATATTCAGAGGGCTGGAGAGGCAATTTAGTGGACAAGAACACATGAATCACAAACATAATGTCCAATAATGATAAGTACAGATAAGCAAAATGGAATTCAAAACAGTAAAAAAAAGTCCAGTGAAACAAAGAGCAGGTCAAAATTGAAAAAAAAGTTGGCAAAACTTCTGTTAATGAACCAAAAAGAAACTAAAAATTAAAAAAGAAAGATAAAATACTACAAGTGAAATCACAGAAATAAGAAAGGCTCATTAGAGATTGTTATAAACAACTGTACACCAATAGAGATTGATAAAACCAAAAAGCTGTGAGGCACATGTATTGTTAGGGCTGTAGGGCATGGTCTGTAAGCTAAAGGGAACAGTCCTCAAATCAAAAGCCATATATGTCTCTCTCTGTTCCACCCAGTACATGCATTTCTTGTAGACAAGATAAGTTTTGGATTGAATATTTTATTGGTAGATTGGTGTCTCTCACTCCATTGGTGTTCAGGCCTGACTAGAGGAGGTGGCCTTAGCAGTTTCCATATCCCCACAGCTAAGGTCAACCCATGTATTTTTGGGAACCTCTCTTCTCCAAAGTCTCTGTCTCATCCTGAAGATACTCCTGTTCCACCTCCTCACCCATGTCAATGGCAGAATTCCATTCATTTTCATGGGCATCTAGCCATCTCTCCTGTCCTTCCCTACACCAGATTTTGAGGCCTCCATCCCCCTTTCCATCCCCTCCATCCCAGTTCCCTCTATCCATCTGCTTCTTATGACTATTTTATTCATCTTTCTAAGTGGAATTTAAGCTCCCCACTGTTTTTTTTTCTTGTTCAGCATTTTGGAACTGTGGAGTGTAACATGGTACCTGTATTATATGGCTAATATATAAAGAATAACCAGCCCAACTTGAGACCCCTCCCATGTACAAGCAACAATCCCTCACACTAATAATGATACTCTCTTATGCTTGCAGTGTGAGCATGTTGTTCTCTGAGAAGTTCCACGCAGCAGTTGATTTAGACAGAAACAGACGACCAGAACCACCATACAGTGGGTGAAATTTTGGGATTCTTAAGGAAGAAAAGAAGGATGAATTTCCAGTCTTTAAAAAAAAAAAAAAAAAAAAAAAAAAAACTATTTTCTTCATTTACATTTCAAATGCTATCCCGAAAGTCCCCTATACTCCCCCCCCCCCACCCTGCGCAGCTCATCAACCCACCCACTCCTGCTTCCTTGCCCTGGCATTCCCCTGTACTGGGGCATATATAATTTTCTCAAGACCAAGCACTTCCTCCCATTGATGGCTGACTAGGCCATCCTCTGCTATATGTGCAAATAGAGACACAAGCTCTGGGGGGTACTGGTTAGTTCATTTTGTTGTTCTACCTATAAGGTTACAGACTCCTTTTCTCTAGCTCCTTCACTGGGGACCCTGTGTTCCATCCAATAGATGACTGTGAGCATCCACTTCTGTGTTTGCCAGGCCCTGGCATAGCCTCACAAGTGACAGCTATATCAGGGTCCTGTCAGCAAAATCTTGCTGGAATAGTCAACAGTGTCTTCATTTGGGGTGGCTGATTATGGGATGAATACCCAGGTATAACAGTCTCTGGGTGGTCCTTACTTCCATCTCAGCTCCAAACTTTGACTCTGTAACTCCTTCCATGGATATTTTGTTCCCCATTCTAAGAAAAAAACAAAGTATCCACACTTTGGTCTTCCTTCTTCTTGAGTTTCCTGTGTTTTGGAAATTGTATCTTGAGTATTCTAAGTTTCTGGGCTAATATCCCCTTATCAGTGAGTGCATATCATGTGTGTTCTATTGTGAAATGATTACCTCAGGCAGGATGATATTCACCAGATACATCCATTTGCCTAAGATTTTTAAAAATTCGTTGAATTTAATAACTGGGTAGTACTCCATTGTGTAAATCTATGACATTTTCTCTATCAATTCCTCTGTTGAGAGACAGCTGGGTTCTTTAAAGCGTCTGGTTATTATAAATGAAGCTGCTCTGAACATAGAGGAACATGTGTCCTTATTACCAGTTGGAACATCTTCTGGATATATGGCCAGGAGAGGTATTGCTTGATCTTCTAGTAGTACTAAGACCAATTTTCTGGAGAACCACCAGACTGATTGCAAGAGTGGCTGTATCAGCAATGGAGGAGTGATCCTCTTTCTCCACATCGTTGCCAGCATCTGCTGTTACCCGAATTTTTGATCTTAGCCATTCTGAGCAGTGTAAGGTGGAATCTTAGGGTTGTTTTGATTTGCATTTCCTTGATGATTAAGGACCTTGAACATTTTTACAGGTGTTTCTCAGCCATTTTGTATTCCTCAGTTGAGAATTCTTTGTTTATATCTGTACACCAATTTTAATGGGGTCATTTGATTTTTCTGGAGTCCAGCTTCTTGAGTTTGTTATATATATATTGGATATAATTTCTGACCAGTTTTAAGATAGGTAAAGACCCTTTCCCAATCTGTTGGTGGCCTTTTTGTCTTATTGATAGTGTCTTTTGCCTTACAGAGCTTTGCAATTTTATGAGGTCCCATTTGTCGATTCTTGATCTTACAGCACAAGCCATTGCTATTCTGTTCTGGAAGTTTTCTCCTGTGCCCATATGTTTGAGGCTTTTCCTCATTTTCTACTCTATAACTTTCAGTGTCCCTGGTTTTACGTGGAGTCCCTTGATCCACTTAGACTTGATCTTTGTACAAGGAGATAAGAATGGATCAATTCAGTTCTTGTACATGATACCCACCAGTTGAGCCAGCACCATTTGTTTAAAGTTCTGTGTTTTTTCCAATAGATGGTTTTAGCTTTTTTGTCAAAGATCAAGTGACCATAGGGTTCTTTTCTGGGTCTTCAATTCTATTCCATTGGTCTACCTGTCTGTCCCTGTACCAACACCATGCAGTTTTTTTTTGTTTTGTTTTGTTTTGTTTTTCACAATTGCTCCGTAGTACAGCTTGAGGTCAGGCATGGTGATTCTACCAGAGGTTATTTTATTGTTGAGAATACTTTTTGCTACCTTAGGTTTTTCTTATTCCAGATGAATTTATAAATTGCCCTTTCTAACTCTGTGAAAAATTGAGTTGGAATTTTGATGGGGATACCATTGAATCTATAGATTGATTTAGGCAAGAAAGCCATTTTGACAATATTAATCATGCCAATCCATTAGCATGGGAGATATTTCCATCTTCTGAGATCTTTGATTGCTTTCTTCAGAGACTTGAAGTTCTTATTTATTTATTTACTTATTTATTTATTCATTTTCCATTTTTTATTAGGTATTTAGCTCATTTACATTTCCAATGCTATACCAAAAGTCCCCCACACCCACCCACCCCCACTACCCTATCCACCCACTCCCCCTTTTTGGCCTTGGCGTTCCCCTGTACTGGGGCATATAAAGTTTGCGTGTCCAATGGGCCTCTCTTTCCAGTGATGGCTGACCAGGCCATCTTTTGATACATATGCAGCTAGAGTCAAGAGCTCCGGGGTACTGGTTAGTTCATAATGTTGTTCCACCTATAGGGTTGCAGATCCCTTTAGCTCCTTGGGTACTTTCTCTAGCTCCTCCATTGGGAGCCCTGTGATCCATCCATTAGCTGACTGTGAGCATCCACTTCTGTGTTTGCTAGGCCCCGGCATAGTCTCACAAGAGACAGCTACATCTGGGTCCTTTTGATAAAATCTTGCTAGTGTATGCAATGGTGTCAGCGTTTGGATGCTGATTATGGGGTGGATCCCTGGATATGGCAGTCTCTAAATGGTCCATCCTTTCATCTCAGCTCCAAACTTTGTCTCTGTAACTCCTTCCATGGGTGTTTTGTTCCCTTATTATACAGATCTTTCACTTCCTTAGTTAGAGTAACACCAACGTATTTTATATTATTTGTGACCATTGTGAAGTGTGCAGTTTCCCTAATTTCTTTCTCATTTGGTTTATCCCTTGTGAAGGAAAAAGACACTAATTTGTTTGATTTAGTTTTATATTCAGCTACTGCACTGAAGCTGTTTATCAGGTTTAGGAGTTTTCAGGTAGAATTTTAGGGTCACTTATATATACTATTAAATCATATGCAAATAGTGATACTTTGACTTCTTCATTTCCAATTTGTATCCCTTTGATCTACTTTTGTTATCTAATTGCTCTGGCTATGACTTGAAGTACTATATTGAATAGGTAGAGAGAAAGTGGCCAGCCTTGTCTAGTCCCTGATTTTAGTGGGACTGTTTCAAGTTTCTCTCCATTTACTTTGATGTTGGATACTGGTTTGCTGTATATTGCTTTTACTATGTTTAGGTATGGGCCTTGAATTCCTGATCTTTCCATGACTTTTATCAGGAAGGGATTTTGGATTTTGTCAAATGCTTTCTCAGCATCTAACGAGATAATAATTTGGTATTTGTCTTTTAGTTTTTTTTATAAAGTGTATTACATTGATAGATTTCCATATATTAAACTATCCCTTCATCCCAAGATGAAGCCTACTTGATCATGATGGATAATCATTTTGATGTGTTCTTGGATTTGGTTTTATGAGAATTTTATTGAGTATTTTTGCATCGATATTCATGAGGGAAATTGGTCTGAAGTTCTGTTTCTTTGTTGGGTCTTTATGTGGTTTAGGTATCAAAGTAATTGTGTCCTCATAGAATGAATTCAGTAGAGTACCTGCTGTTTCTATTTTGTGGAATAGTTGGAGGAGGATTGGGATTAGGTCTGCTTTGAAAGTCTGATAGAACTCTGCACAAAACCCATTTTGTCCTGGGCTTTTTTTTTGGGGGGGGGGGTGAGGGACTATTAATGACTGCTTCTATTTCTTTAGGGGATAAGGAACTGTTTAGCTCATTAATCTTATACTGATTTAACTTTAGTATCTGGTATCTGTTTAGAAAATTGTCCATTTTATCCAGGTTTTCCAGTTTTTTGAGTATAGCCTTTTGTAGTAGGATCTGTTGATGTTTTGGATTTCCTCAGGTTCTGGTACTATGTCTCCCTTTTCATTTCTGATCTTATTAGTTAGGATACTGTCCCTGTGCCCTCTGGATAGTATGGTTAAGGGTTTATCTATCTTGTTGTTTTTTCAAAAAGCCAGCTCCTGGTTTGCTTGATTTTTTTTTTTTGTATAGTTCTTTTTGTTTCCACTTGGTTGATTTCAGCCCTGATTTTGAATATTTCCCACAGTTTACTCCTCTTGGGTGAATTTGCTTTCTTTTGTTCTAGAGCTTTTAGGTGTGCTGTCAAGCTACTAGTGTATGCTCTCTCTAGTTTCTCTTTGGTGGCACTCAGAGCTATGAGTTTTCCTCTTAGGACCACTTTCGTTATGTCCAATAAGTTTGGGTATATTGTGGCTTCACTTTTAGTCAACTCTTAAAAGTATTTAATTTCTTTCTTTTTTCTTCCTTCACTAACTTATCATTCAGTATTGTGTTGTTCAGCTTCCACATGAATGTTGGCTTTCTATTATTTATATTGTTATTGAAGATCAGCCTTAGTCCATGCGATAGGATGCATGTTATAATTTCAATATTTTGTATCTGTTGAGGCATGTTTTGTGACCAATTATATGGTCAATTAGAAGGTACCATGAGGTGCTGAGAAGAAGGTATATCCTTTTTTTAGGATAAAATGTTCTATAGATATCTGTTAAATCCATTTGTTTCATAACTTCTGTTAGCTTCAATGTATGTCTGTTTAGTTTCTCTTTCCAGGATCTGTCCATTGATGGGAGTGGGGTGTTGAAGTCTCCCATGATTATTGTGTGAGGCAATGTGTGCTTTAAGCTTTACTATAGTTTCCTTAATGAATGTGGCTGCCCTTACATTTGGAGCATAGATATTCAGAATTAAGAGTTCATCTTGGTAGATTATACCTTTGATAAGTAGGAATTGCCATTCCTGATCTTTTTTAATAACTTTGGATTTCCAAAGTCGATTATATTTGCTATTAGAATAGCTACTTCAGCTTGTTTCTTTGGACCATTTGCTTGGAAAATTCTTTGCCAGCCTTTTACTCTGAGGTAGTGACTGTCTTTTTCCCAGAGGTGGGTTTCCTGTGTGCAGCAAAATGTAGGGTCCTGTTTATGTAGCCAGTCTGTTAGTAGATGTCTCTTTATTGGGGAATTGAGTCCATTGATTCTTACACACGTTCGCAACCAGCCAGGAAAGACGCAACAAACCGGAATCTTCTGCGGCAAAGCTTTATTGCTTACATCTTCAGGAGCCAGAGAGCAAGAGAGCAAGAGAGCAAGAGAGCAAGAGCTCTATTGCTTACATCTTTAGGAGCCAGAGCGGGGGCTCCGCATAGGGCCAAAGTGCACTATGACCTTGAAGCCGACTGCCCGGAGGCTGAGCAGCATGCTGGCCTTCGCCAGGCACTTTTGTCTTTTTCCTTAACTGATTACCTAGCATTTTATCTGGCTGGTACCCTTTTCTCTCATAATGAGCTGCTTCCTCCTCCAAGTCTGTTTCTTCAGAGGAGAATTCTTCATCTGATTCAGAGCTACTAAGAGCTGGCTCCTTGAGCTCATCTAGTGATGAGTATAGGCTCCTTCTCCTAGAAACCTCCGCTAATTGATCTTTTTTCTTTTCTTTTTTCTTTTCCTTCCTTCTAATCTCTCCCCAGGTATTCTTACCTGACCTAAACTTTTCCTCGGGTTCAAGACCCGTGGAAAGGCCTGTATACTTATTTTGTGTACCATATTTCCTCTTTGCTCCTACTCTCTCTCCCTGCTTTACTTCTGATAGATTGCCCTGAATTTCATCCAGAATTTTCAGCCCTGCCTTAACTGCTTGATAACATGTGAAAAGGAACAAAAAGGCTCCTAACAGAGAAAGTTCAAGGCCAAACATACCTTGTAAAGCTATTTCCCACTTTACTTCTGATACACTGTCTTGAATTTCGTTAGAAAGTTCAAGACCAGACTTACCTTGTAAAGCTATACTTAAGGGTACCCTGTTTCCCAGCTGAAGAGTTCGGAATTCACGCAGTTGAATCCTTCTCAACAGTCTGTGTTGCGGGAACACTTCATTACCACCATTCCCCAGCTGAAGAGTTCTGAATCCAGGCTGGATCCTTCTCAACAGTCTGTTTTACGGGAACACTTCATTACCATGACCCGCAGTTCTGGTTCCGGAATGAGGGATCTTCCTTGCGCCGGTGATGGTAAATTCCGTCCTGGGTTTTCTTGTCCCGGGTTTTCTCGTCCCAGGTCTTCTCGTCCCGGGTCTCAGCACCAACTCTTACACGCGTTCGCGACCGGCCAGGAATGACGCAACAAACCGGAATCTTCTGCCGCAAAGCTTTTTTGCTTACATCTTCAGGAGCCAGAGAGCAAGAGAGCAAGAGCTCTGTTGCTTACATCTTTAGGAGCCAGAGCGCAAGAGCGCAAGAGAGCAAGAGAGAGAATGGTGAAACCCCGTCCCTTTTAAAGAGAATTATCCTCCGCCTAGAACGTGTCACTCCCTGATTGGCTGCAGCCCATCGGCCGAGTTGTCGTCACAGAGAAGGCAGAGCACATGGAGTGAAGAACTACCCTTGGCACATGCGCAGATTATTTGTTTACCACTTAGAACACAGGATGTCAGTGCCATCTTGTAACAGCAATTGTGAGGGCGGCTCCCAACAATTGATATTTAGAGATATTAAGGAAAAGAAATTGTTGCTTCCTGTTATTTTTGTTGTTAGATTTGGGATTCTCTTCCCATGGCTGTCTTCTTTTAGGTTTGTTGAAGGATTACTTTATTCCTTTTACTGGGGCATAATTTCCATCCTTGTGTTGGTGTTTTCCCTTTATTATCCTTTGAAGGGCTGGATTCTTTGAAAGATATTGTGTGAATTTGGTTTTTTTATGGAATACTTTGGTTTCTCCATCTATGGTAATTGAGAGTTTTGCTGGATATAGTAGCCTGGGCTGGCATTTGTGTTCTCTTAGAGTCTGTATAACATTTGTCCAGGATCTTCTGGCTTTCATTGTCTCTGGTTAGATGTCTGGTCTAATTCTAATAGGTCTGCCTTTATATGTTACTTGACTTTTTCCCCTTATTGCTTTTAATATTGTATCTTTATTTAGTACATTTGGTGTTCTGATTATTATGTGTCAGGAGGAATTTCTTTTCTGGTCCAGTGTATTTAGAGTTTGGTAGGCTTCTTGTATGTTCATGGGCATCTCTTTCTTTAGGTTAGGGAAGTTTTCTTCTATATTTTTGTTGAAGATATTTACTAGCCATTTAAGTTGGTAATCTTCATTCTCATCTATAGCTATTAACCTTAAGTTTGGTCTTCTCATTGTGTCCTGAATTTCCTGTATGTTTTGTGTTAGGATCTTTTTGCATTTTGCATTTTCTTTGATTGTTGTGTCCATGTTTTCTATGGAATCTTCTGCACTTGAGATTCTCTCTTCCATCTCTTCTATTCTGTTGGTAATGCTTGCTTCTATGGTTCATGATTTCTTTCCTAGGATTTCTATCTCCAGAGTTGTCTTGCTTTGGGTTTTCTTTATTGTTTCTACTTCCATTTTGAGATCTTGGATGGTTTTGTTCAATTCTATCACTTGTTTGGTTATGTTTTCCTGTAATTCTTTAAGGGGTTTTTCTGTTCCTCTTTAAGGATTTCTAACTGTTTAGCAGTGTTTTCCTGTAATTCTTTGAGGGATCTTTGTGCTTCCTCTTTATGTACTTTTACCTTTTTAGTAGTGTTCTCCTGTATTTTTTAAAACTGAGTTATTAATGCCCTTCTTAAAATCCTCTACCAGCATCATGAGATATGATTTTTAGACCCAAATCTTGCTTTCTAGGTGTGTTGGGTTATCCAGGAATTGCTGTGGTGGTAGTACTGGGTTCTGATGATGCAGAGTGGTTCTGGTTTCTGTTAATAAGATTCTTAGGTTTGCCTTTCACTATCTGGTAATTTCTGGTTCTTAGATATTCTAGCTGTCTCTGGCTGAAGCTTTTTCCTCCTGTGATTCTGTTAGCCTCTGTCAGCACTGCTAGGAGTCCAACTCTCTCCTGAGTCCCAGTGGTCAGAGCACTCTCTGCACGCAAGCTCTCCTCTTGCAGGGAAGTTGCACAGAAGTCTTGTGCTCAGATCTGCCTGTTGGCTAAAGATGAAGGCCAGAAAAGACCCTGTCCAAGAATCCCTGTTGCTTCTGCTGCCTACAGGCTCTCCTGCAACTACTGGTCTCTGAGAGACCCAGGATACAAGATTTCTCTCTCACCTGAGTCTGGGGGTCAGTGCCCTCTCTGGAGGCCAACTCTCCTCAGTGATCCTAAGATCCTGGGTGTGCTAGGGAGCCTGCATTGTGGAATTTCCTCTGAGGACCATGGGGCCATTTGCAGAATCTGACTGAAATGAACCCCAGCCACTGGTCAGGTTGGTTTCCTGTGTTCCTGTTCCTGCTGGTACAGGCCCCTGCTGGTTGTTTTGGAACATATGTTGCATTCCACTCACCAGGGATCCCAAAATCCTGAGTGTTGTAGGGCACCTGCAGCTTGGAGAGTCCTCTGGGGACTGTGGGGAATTCCCAGTGTTGAAGGTGATAAAAACACCACAGGAAGACCAACAAATTCAACTAACCTGGACTCTTGGGGTTCTCAGACTCTGAACCACCAATCAAAGAACATACATGGGATGGACCTAAGTCTCCCTGAATATAAGGCAGATGTGCAGTTTGGTCTTCATATGTGTCCTAACAACCAGAACAGCGGCTCTTCTTAGAGCTGTTGCCTGCATATGGAATGAATATATTTTTGTATTTTGGCTTCATTGTCTTTCCTCAGTGGGAAAGAAAGCATCTAGCCTTGAACAGACTTGAAGTGCCAGGGTTAGGGGATACCCAGGGGTATACCACCCACTCAGAGGAGAAGGGGAGGAAAAAAGGGGGAAGCATTGTTGGACAGAGTGATCTGGAGAAGAGCAGGGAGTGGGATGTAAAATAAATAAGTTAAAAATAAGATAGAAAACCCATATATGGGTTCCAGCATGGATTATTAAGAATTAATGGCTGTAATCTTAGCTTCAGGTTCCTTAAGACACTTTGTCATTAATGAGTCAGGTAGGAGAAAGGTAGAGTAGGCCAGCTAACATCTTCAAATGATCTCTGCATGCACATACACACACAGACACAAGCATCCGTGCACGCGCGCACACACACAAGCATTAGCAAATAGTTCACTTAATAGTCTTTCATAGGTTCTAATTGCAAGGAATTTGACCCCATCACACTTTTCTTGTATTTGTATTCTCAGCTTATATTTTATCAAATGGTCCCCACAGTCATGCAGAGAAATATATTTCCTAAGTTAGTCTAACTCAAATCACTTTGACAATACAGATGGATTATAACAACCAGCAAATTTGTAAAATGTGGAATGAAGGACAAAGTCACATCATCACTGCAACAGCTGTATACAAAGCATTTGAGACATATCAACATCATTTGATAAAAGACCCATAAAATTACATATTCTAGAAACATACCACAAATAAAGAATCCTGTAACCTACCAGCAAACAACTCAAATCAGAATGAATGATGATATGCTAACAATAGCATGACATGTCCCACAAAATCCAAGCCAGAATAATCAGGAAAATAAGAAGTATTTTCACTATTATCAGGTGACATGATCTAAATATGAGCAATATAAAATTACTGAAACTAATAAATAAATGTAGATAATATTCACAATACAAAACACACATAAATTCTCAGTATATACCCATATACAGTCTTAAGTAAGTTCACTGATACTGAATTATGTGTGAAAGAAATGAAAGATTGTAACTTTTTACTATATCCAGAATATAAACCAAGTAAAAGCAATAAAACCCTAAGAAATAACTTAACTAGATGTGTATACTTATTTCTAGAGCAAAAAGAATGAAGTATTCATAGAATGCATTAAAGAAGGCAAATATTACACTAGTAGATAATCAATGTTCATGAATTGATAAAATCAATAAAACCAAAACCAATCTATAAATAATATAAAGTACAAAGTTTGCAAGACCAAGAGGCCTCTCTTTCCAGTGATGGCCGACTAGGCCATCTTTTGATACATATGCAGCTAAAGTCAAGAGCTCCGGGGTACTGGTTAGTTCATATTGTTGTTCCACCTATAGGGTTGCAGATCCCTTTAGCTCCTTGGGTACTTTCTCTAGCTCCTTCATTGGAGGCCCTGTGTTCCATCCAATAGATGACCTTTACCATCTGCTTCTGTATTTGCCAAGCACTGGCATAGCCACCAGTACAGGGTAATGGCAGGGCCAAGAAGTGTGAGTGGGTGGATAGGAGAGCAGGGCAGGGGGAGGGTATAGGGACTTTTGGGATAACATTTGAAATGTAAATGAAGAAAATAACTAATAAAAAAATGGAAAAAAGCTTAAAGCACACATTGCACCTCACATAATAATAGTGGGGGACTTCAACACACCACTTTAACCAATGGACAGATCATGGAAACAGAAACTAAACAGGGACACAGTGAAACTAACAGAAGTTATGAAAAAAATGGATAAATGGATCTAACAGATATCTACAGAACATTTTATCCTAAAACAAAAGGATATACCTTCTTCTCAGCATCTCATGGTACCTTCTCCAAAATTGACCACATAATTGGATACAAACCAAGCCTCAACGGATACAAAAATATTGAAATTGGCCCATGCATCCTATCAGATCACCATGGACTAAGGCTGATTTTCAATAACAAAATAAATAATAGAAACCCAACATTCATGTGGAAACTGAACAACACTCTCCTCAATGATAACTTGGTCAAGGAAGGAATAAAGAAAGAAATTAAGGACTTTTTGGAGTTTAATGAAAATGAAGCCACAACATTCCCAAAATTATGGGACTCAATGAAAGCATTTCTAAGAGGAAAACTCATAGCTCTGAGTGCCTCCAAAAAGAAACTAAAGAGAGCACAAATTAGCAGCTTGACAACACACCTAAAAGATCTAGAACAAAAGGAAGCAAATTCACTCAAGAGGAGTAGACTGCAGGAAATAATCAAACTCAGGGGTGAAATCAATCAAGTGGAAACAAGAAGAACTATTCAAAGAATTAACCAAACGAGGAGCTGGTTCTTTGAGAAAATCAACAAGATAGACAAACCCTTAGCCAGACTCACTAGAGGGCACAGGGAACGCATTCTAATTAACAAAATCAGAAATGAAAAGGGAAACATAACAACAGATCCTGAAGAAATCCAAAACACCATAGATCTTCTCCAAAAGGCTATACTCAACAAAACTGGAGAACCTGGATGAAATGAAGAAGGTTCTGGGCAGATACCGGGTACCAAATTTGAATCAAGATCAGGTTAATGATCTAAAGCAGCCCTATATCCCCCAAAGAAATAGAAGCAGTCATTAATAGTCTCCCAACCAAAAAAAGCCCAGGACCAGATGTGTTAATGCAGAGTTGTATCAGACCTTCAAAGAAGATCTAATCTTGGTTCTTCACAAACTATTCCACAAAATAGAAACCGAATGTACCCTACACAACTCATTCTATGAAGCCACAATTACTCTCATACCTAAACCAAAAAAAGACCCAACAAAGAGAACTTCAGACCAATTTCCCTTATGAATATCGGTGCAAAAATTCTCAATAAAGTTCTTGCTAACCAAATCCAAGAACACATCAAAACAATCATCCATCCTGACCAAGTAGGTTTCATCCCAGGAATGCAGGGATGGTTCAATATATGGAAATCCATCAACGTAATCCAGTATATAAACAAACTCAAAGACAAAAACCACATGATATCTCTTTAGATGCAGAGAAAACATTTGACAAAATCCAACACCCATTCATGATAAAAGTCTTGGAAAGATCAGGAATTCAAGGCCCATACCTAAACATGGTAAAAGCAATCTACAGCAAATCAGTAGCCAACATCAAAGGAAATAGTGAGAAGCTAAAAGCAATCCCACTAAAATCAGGGACTAGACAATGCTGCCCACTTTCTCCCTACCTATTCAACATTGTACTTCAAGTCCTAGCCAGAGCAATTCGGCAACTAAAGGAGATCAAGTGGATACAAATTGGAAAGGAAGAAGTCAAAATATCACTTTTTGCAGAGGATATGATAGTATATATAAGTGACCCTAAAAATTCCACCAGAGAAATCCTAAGAATGATAAACAGCTTCAATGAAGTAGCTGGATATAAAATTAATTCAAACAAGTCAATGGCTTTCCTGTACACAAAGGATAAACAGGCTGATGAAGAAATTAGGGAAACAACACCCTTCTCAATAGTCACAAACAATATAAAATACCTTGGCCTGACTCTAAGGAAGTGAAAGATTTGTATGATAAGAACTTCAAGTCTCTGAAGAAAGAAATTAAAGAAGATCTCAGGAGATTGAAAGATCTCCCATGCTCATGGATTGGCAGGATCAATATAGTAAAAATGGCTATCTTACCAAAAGCAATCTACAGATTCAATGCAATCCACATCAAAATTCCAACTCAATTCTTCAATGAATTAGAAAGAGCAATCTGCAAATTCATCTGGAATAAGAAAAAACCTAGGAGAGCAAAAACTCTTCTCAAGGATAAAAGATCCTCTGGTGGAATCACCATGCCTGAACTAAAAGCTGTACTACAGAGCAATTGTGATAAAAACTGCATGGTACTGGTATAGGGACAGACAAGTAAACCAATGGAATAGAATTGAAGACCCAGAAATGAACCCACACACCTATGGTCACTTGATCTTTGACAAGGGAGCAAAAACCATCCAGTGGAAAAAAGACAGCATCTTCAACAAATGGTGCTGGCACAACTGGCGGTTATCATGTAGAAGAATTCAAATTGATCCATTCCTATCTCCTCGTACTAAGGTATAATCTAAGTGGATTAAGGAACTCCACATAAAACCAGAGACACTAAAACTTATTGAGGAGAAAGTAGGGACAACCCTCGAAGATATGAGTACAGGGGAAAAATTCCTGAATAGAACAGCAATGGCTTGTGTTGTAAGATCGAGAATCTACAAATGGGACCTAATAAAATTGCAAAGCTTCTGCAAGGCAAAAGACACTGTCAATAAGACAAAAAGGCCACCAACAGATTGGGAAAGGATCTTTACCTATCCTAAATCAGATAGGGGACTAATATCCAATATATATAAAGAACTCAAGAAGGTGGACTCCAGAAAATCAAATAACCCCATTAAAAATGGGGCTCAGACCTGAACAAAGAATTCTCACCTGAGGAATACCGAATAGCAGAGAAGCACCTGAAAAAATGTTCAACATCCTTAATCATCAGGGAAATGCAAATCAAAACAACCTTGAGATTCCACCTCACAGCAGTTAGAATGGCTAAGATCATAAGATCTCAAAGGAGCCAAAAAAAATCAAGAAATAAATCTATACATGCAGAACTCTAATTTTATTTTATTTTTTTAAAGTCAATGTAAACATTTTTTTTATTATTGGGTATAAACAAGAGAAATTCTTCAAGTTTTTGACTCATGTGCATCATAAGTACATGTTCAGGTATGTTCTGGTTACTACAATTACTAAAACACAAAATTGTTAACATGAATAATAGAAAACTACTATAGAAGTAATTATTGGTATCTATGACTAGACAGCCAATGCCAAATTTGGTGTAAATTAAGAGCTTTTGGGTATATAAATGATATCTTCTTACTATGTGCTCATGTGGTAGACAGAAAAAAAAATTCCCCTTCCACAGGCTCTTTAGGAGTAATAAAACAATTCTGGATGCCTCAGTCTTCATACCTGTATTGATTTGAATATGCATGACCCATGAGAAATGACAGTATCAGAAGGTCTGGCCATTTTTGCAGGATGTTCATCACTGAGGGGATAGGTTTGAAGCTCTGCCTATACAGAAGACACTCTTCTACTGGATATCTTTGAACCAAGATGTAGAACTCTCAGCTCCTCCAATGCTATGCCTGCCTGGATGCTGCCATGTGTCCCTGCCAAGATGATATTGGACTGAACTTCAAAGCCTGTAATCCAGCCTCAATTAAATGCTGTTCTTTGTAAGAGTTGCCTTGGTCATGGTGTTTCTTCATAGCAATAGAAACCCTAAGACAATGACCCCACTAACTAAGACAAAGATGCTACTTCTCAATTTAACCACATAGAGAACTGTGTTTTATATGAATTGGGAGAATCACAAACTTGAAGAACACAGTAGTGTGGAAATCTTTCCACACACCTTGTATATTTGATTTGACAGTTAAGTTGATGCACCATGGTATACTGTTAGTGCTAATTTTTGAGGAATAAGATTTTCTTTTAGTCGTTATCATATTTTATCAAAAGATATACTTAATTCTACAACCTAACTGAATCTGTTTGAAATACTTAGCATAGTACTTGCACTTTCCTAGTTTCATACCATAGATCAAAGTACTTATATTTAAATACATTTTTTTATAATTTGTTATTTTGTGTTTTTCTATAGATTGTATTTTGGCTGTAGTGTCTAGGAGACAGTTATTCAATCCAGTGCAATGAAAGTCCTTTTACATTTTCTTCGAAGAATGTTGTAAATTTGAGATCAAAACATTGAGATCTATTATACTTGGTGTTAATTTATTCATATGAAGATGCTAATGTTCAGACTTCAAAGTGCCAAAAATAGAATATTTTTCCAGTTTCCCAAATACAGCTTTAAAAAGCACTATGCTTTCACTTTCAAATTGCTCCTGGCCTTTTTCTCAAAAGTAGTTCAGTCGTAGTGTGGGGATTGTATATCAGGATTTTTAAATATAATTTCATTGATTTATACGGTTGCTTCATATGACCTTCAGGTTATTGTATATTGTACATTGTATATATTGTATATAATAACTTTTGAAGTATGTAAGTGTGATGTATCATGATTTGCTCTTTATGTCCAGATTATTGAGTCTTTTCAGAAACTTTTCAAACTTCATATGAAAGTATAGACGGATTTTGTACTTTTGGAAACATTTTATTGGGATTTTGTTGAATAACAATTCAAACATAAACTATTTTATGTACTATTGATGTTTCAGAAGTATTCAAACTCCAAGCAATAAAAATAGCATGTTTTTAAATTAGATATTTTTATTTACATTTCAAATGTTACCCACTTTCCTAATTTCCCCTCTGAAAATCCCCTATCCCCTTCCACCTCCCACCACTCACCAACCCACCCCCTCCCACTCCTCACTCTAGCTTCCTGCCCTGGAACTCCCCTATACTGGGACATAAAACCTTCACAGGATCAAGGGCCTCTCCTCCCATTCATGACTGACTAGGCCATCCTCTGCTACATATGTAGCTAGAGCCATGAGTCCCACCATGTGTTTTCTTTGATTGGTGGTTTAGTCCCAGGGAGCACTGGGGGTACTGGTTAGTTCATATTGTTTTTCCGAAAATTTAAAGCCATGTCTTAGTGTGGATTTTTTTTGCAGGTTGTTTGTTTGTTTTTGTTTTTTTTTATTTTATTTTTTAATTTCCCTACTGAGGATGTTTGATTTCCTTGAATATCCATCTTTGTCCTGAAATTTGGTGATTGGAGATGTCTTCAAAGCTTTATTCCTTCCACCTATTCTTCTAGCACTTCATTAATTGTATATTGATATGCACAGGAATGTTGTTATGGGCCTATAGCTGTTGCTGTTGTTGTTGTTGTTTAGTTGATATTGGTGATGTTCTTTTTCTAATTTTGTTTTTGTTTTTGTTTTTGTTTTAATTTCCTAATTTCCTTTAGCTTTTGATTATCTATCAAAATTTTAAGTGACTGTATTTAAGTTCATTTCCTCATCTGGTTTACAAAGTTTCTGTTACATTTCTCCAGTTATATTCTTCTGATCGGTTTGTGAATATTTTTGCCCAAGGATTTCTATTAGATTCTTTCTTAATTTTTTCTATTCATCACTACTATTCTCAATTTATTCTGGTATTACTTTCTGGATAAGGATTGTTAACTACTAGTGCTCATTTCTTGTTAATTAAGAGTCTTTATTATAATTAGGATGTGGTACTCATACACGCACACACACACGCTCACGTATATATATATATATATATATGTGTGTGTGTATATATATATATGTCCTGTGTGTGTGTGTGTGTGTGTGTGTGTGTGTGTGTGTGTTTAACCCTAAGCTTTAGAGAACTCTGACCCACATGTGTCTGTATCAATGCTTTCAGTTCATGAGTGGAAAATATTTAAATAAGCAGCTATCTGCAGTACACTCTGTTATCTCAAACTTCTTCTGAAGCTGGATTTTACTTGATGCCAGTGCTTTTCCTGCATTTTCTAATTAGATGCCCTTTCAAAGGTCCCCTGATCCATACAGTGGCCCACAATCATCTCTGATGGCAGATACAAGGCATCTGGTTCCATTTTCTGACATCTTTGGCACTAGGGTGGCATGTAGCAAACAGACATATGTTTTAACAAAACTTGCAAAGACATAAAAAATGATTTTAAAATCACTGAGATCAGTGTCTAGTTTAGTACTGTTAAACATCATACTTCTTTCACTTATGACTACAACAAAGGCATTTTAAATGCTGAATCATAAAGATAGGTAGATAAATGCTGAATCATAAAGATAGGTAGATAGATAGATAGATAGATAGATAGATAGATAGATAGATGATAGATAGATAGATAGATAGATAGATAGATAGATAGATAGATAGATAGATGGATGGATAGATAGATGAGAGAGAGAGAGAAAAAGAGAGAGAAAGAAAGAGAGAGAGAAAAAGAGAGAGAGCCCTGAAAAGAACACTGATGGTTTAATTAAGCAAGTCACTAAGCAGCTTACTGTAAATTGTCTTTAACAGGATGGTTGGACAAAGAGATAAGCAGCTCATTTTTATTTATTGACAGATACTATAATGTGAACTTTGGAATACCATATTCCCGGATGCCGTCTGCTTTGCCTTCCCTCTTGCTCTTCAGAAGCCACTGATTTCTTATACTTGTCTATCAAAATATGATGGATATTAGAGGTTTGGCCACTGTATGCATGCCCTGAACATTCCTCAGACTAGAGCTACAGCATCATGTCAATGCATGACCATTCATTTTTTATAACTGTCATTTGACATTTATTTACTTTGTTTTATTAACTAAATAGTCCCAGAAATTTAGTTTTTGTCAAGGGTTGTGGTATTTTTTTCTGTGTCAAAGTTATGTCAAAATCTTCCAAAACCATGCAAGATGCAAGATTTATGTTTAGGGCAGATCTCTCTCTCTCTCTCTCTCTCTCTCTCTCTCTATATATATATATATATATATATATATATATATATATATATATATATATATATATATATACTTAGGATATCCATCCTTGGGCTATTCTTAGGGACTCTCATGGGACTGTGACACTGGGTTACTACTATATTCATAGAAAATTATTTTGTGTAGAATGAGAAAAATCTTCTCCAAGAAAAGTGTATTTTATATGATCTTTTGAAACCTGAATAGACTATCTTCATAATCTCACAAAAGAAAGAAAGTTTAGATACTTTTCACCTCCATTTTTCTAGCCCACCATATACACACACTCGGTGCTGTTTGGCTTTTTGTCAGTCCTGGGTAGCAAATCAATATGGATGTACAATATCTGGGACAGTATATGGGGTCGACTCAGAAGAATGTGTGCAACACTCCTCCTAACACTAAAATCCATGATCATTTGAATGACTACTATACTAGTTATCAATGGCTTTATTAAAAAATAATTCTCTTTATTTTCAGTGAAGGCTAAATAAACTATGTATCGTCTGCTGTACAACCAGATATTTTAGGTCTTAATAATTGTAGTAAACATAATTCTGGGTGAGCTCTGCTACATATTCTTGGCTATGCTGATTTGGTATTATTCTATCTTTTCACCTAGACATGTGGTACAAATAATAAAATATTGTTAAATTCATAAATCTTCAATGACAAACAAAAGGTGATGTGATGTTTGCTATGTTAGTAGTAGTAGTCTACTTCTAACTTTAGTTATTTAATCACTAAAGTAATAGTGCAATATCATATGTGTATGTTCATGTGATTGAGTGTATACATGTGTCTGTGTGTGTGTTTGTGTGTGTGTGTGTGTGTGTGTGAAAAATTATTGAAAACTGCAATCAGGAATTGCAAGTAATGGAAAAAAGAGCATGAATAATGTGCAAGCTAGTGACAAAAATTATGCTTATATTTTAAGTTAGTAAAGTTTTTATAGGAGAGCTGCTACTGGGATCTAGAGAAATTCTATTTTCTCTAAATTACATGATACAAATTTTTGTTTAAAAGCTTTAACACTTAAGGAAATATTAGAATTTTTTCTGGTGTTAGAAACAATGTTTGTATAATAGAGATGGTGTAAATATAATGAAAACAGAATTGAATAAGAGTTTTAAGCATTACGAGGTTCAATTGTGTAGTTGAAGAATCACAATAACTGAAACAGTATAGTTAACAGTTTGTCTTAAATATTTTAAAGACATTTTAATTCTATTATGTGTAAACTTACAATTATGTTCAGAATTAAAACTAGAAAATTATGAGTTAGACATAATAATCTCATAACAAAAATATCGCATACAGAGCATTTGCTTGGCCATTTTTACTATGTTAACCCTATCAATGCAATATCATGGGAGATCTTTCAAGTTTCTGAAAACATAAGTATATTATTATTTATAAATCTATGAGTCTGACTTATACATTAACTCTTGAAATGCCTATAGAGTTGTAATAGTTTTGTGTGATATGGTTTAATATTAAAATAAACATGTTATTCATCTTGTTAGGTTAAAATTTTTTTTGTCTTTTTTTTTCCTGCTCTCTTATGGATATCTTCAGAGCCTGACTGTATAATGGCTTGAGTAAAAGAATGCCCAGGGGTCTAGAGTGGTTGAGGAGTCTACTTACATTTCAATCAAGCTGGGTGAAACACTAAGGCTGTGCACTTTAGACTGAAATCTCATCTAATTTTAAAAGAGCATGTAAGGTGGGGACTAAGTTTGGATTTAGTAATGAATAAAGTGAAAGTCAAATTGAGAGGGATTTTTGTTAAGAGTCCTAAGTACTCCATAGGCCACTAGCCTTCTTTTACTTTTTCTCTTCTCTTCTCTTCTTTTCTTTTCTTTTCTTTTCTTTTCTTTTCTTTTCTTTTTCTCTTTTCTTCCCTTCCCTTTTCTTTTCTTTTCTTTTCCTTTTTTTTTCAGAAAACAAATGGATCCATTTGGTATATGACTGTCTGTAATGTTACTTTTAAAATATTCTTTAAAGAGGAAAATGTGTATTTATGGTAACTGCATATCAACACTCATGGCACAACTCCTTGCCCAGGATATAGATATACTAGTCCACATGGAATTTCACCCAGTCTGAATATTCTCATGTATAAACAATAGCATAATCAGGATACCTTTGACTTCTGTTATTTTCCCAATGCAACATTACTATACATGTTAATAATAGATCCATTCTTTACTCTCTTTTAAGTGAACAAAAATTCTAATATATGATTTATGAAAATGGCATTCTAGGATTTATATTAAACTGTGAAATGATTAAATTATGGAAATGGTATTACTCAGAATAAGACAAGAATCTTGTTACAGTAAAAATGCTGACTTACTAAAAAAAATGCTAATGTCCAATTGTTAAGAGTCTCCTCTGAGAATAACATTCATGTAAAATTAAATGTTCTAACAAGATTTGACATAAATGAGATCTGCAAATGGATGAATAATTTATAGGTAGAGTTTTGAATAGCAGAAGATTCTTGGATAGACTTGGCTACTATAAAATGCTAAGCTATATTTCCTAAAGGAAAATTAACCTTCAAAGCCAACGCAGTGCTTTTAAAATTCTTTTCTATTTAATATAGGAATTTAATATATTCTCTTTATAGTATCCTTCATAGGACCCTCATTTATAGAAGGGTATAGCTCATGTTTTAAATCATTTGATTCTTTTCAATAAGGTTAATAGAATGGTTGGCTAAAAAAGTGATTAAAATTATTAAAAGTGATTTTTAAATGATTAAAAATTTATACTTTCTAAAATAAAATAAGAGAAGCAATTCTTGAAGAAGTTAACTGTCATAATAAACTTTCCAGGAATTTACTACAAAACCTGCAGTTTCATGTGTTTGTATGCTTCATATGTGTTTCATGTATGTTCTGGCTTGTTCTTTTAATACACAAAGAAAGATAATGCCAACAAGAAATAGCATAAACCAAAAATGAAAAACACCTTGTGCTTAATGTTTTAATGAAAAACATAAAAAAGAAAACATAAGTTGCAATGTGATGTTGTCATCAAGCCTTGAGCAGTGCTAAGTGAGGGGAGCAACCGAGACCTGCTTTAATGTTGTCTTTAATTTCCTGAGGGAAAGGAGGCATTCCTATTTCTAATGAGACAATTGTTACTGTAAAGAAGATTTATATAAACTCATCTAAAGGTAGGGGATTGATATAAAATTAATCAAAACTTGAGTTTTTCATGGGAAAAATGAGTATTTGCAGTTCAGGGAAGACTAAGACATTTCATGTCAGGGGGGCAATTTACTAGTGCCTCTTGCCAAAAACGCAAGGGAACTCAGCCATTGGGAGAGATACATTCAATTAATGTGATCAGTGGTCCTCGCTCTACATGCCAATTTCCTAAAACTTTGTGAAATCCACAGTTTTAAAAGTTCAGATAAAGTTAGGATTTATTTTAAAAAATACATCCTTGAAAGATTAAATATTTTACATATAAGATGGTCATCAGATAGAGCAAGGCTTGCTGCAAAACCACCAGGGACTGCACATGAGTTAAGAGTATTACATATTTATGAATCAATTACAGTATTTACATAGGCCGAGAAGATCTCTGTTCATTTAATTATAACTTGATAACTTTTGAATAAATAGCAGAAGCAGCAAAACCCAGTTGACTATATTTGCATTTTACAAATGAATTACAAGTTGAGGAATAGAGAATCATTTTTGTGACTTTAGGGTCATAATCAAATTCTCAAGTACCTAAAGACACATAAAAGTGATATTTCTTACCAGCTGTCACAAACACTGGAAAATTAATTATTACCATAAGCCAGACTTCCTGTTACTATTATGCTGCCATGCAACTAAGCAGTTTCAATATTATTTACATAGATACATACTATTTTATTTTTAAAGATGATTTTATTTAGGTGTGTGTGTGTGTGTGTGTGTGTGTGTGTGTGTGTGTGTGTGCACTTATGGGGCCCAAAGGTTGAGAAGAAAGTATCATATTCCTTAAAAATGATGGTTGTTAATCCCTGCACATAAGTGCTAGGGAATGATTTCAGATTCTCTGCAACATCAGAAAATGTTCTTAGCCACAGAGACTTCTCTCTAGCCCATTGATACATTTTATATCCAGTATATGCCATGCATACATTTGAGGTTAGTATACCTAAATGTCTCCCAGATCCACCCCATAATCCGCATCCAAACGCTGACACCATTGCATACACTAGCAAGATTTTATCGAAAGGAATCATCTAGAAAATTTAACAGGGGGAAAACTCAAAACAGAATGTGCAAAAGAGAAGAGTATCATATTCCTGAAGAAATGCTTTAAACATTTGTACAGTAAATCTGCTGCTCACGAAATCCTTTGTTATTTTCTCTATATCAATTCCATCTCTCATCAGTGTTTCCACTTCCACAGAGCTCTTAGGGCTAGAATTTGAAGGACAGATCCCATTTAGAGGTATGTCCACAATTAATCTCTCTCTCTCTCTCTCTCTCTCTCTCTCTCTCTCTCTCTCTCTCTCAAAATGTTTGTATTTGTGTGTAATATATTTGCTTCCACCTGCTTCAGAAAGAAGGGAAGGTTCTCTGATGGTAGCTTCGTTATGCCACTGATAGATAAACATAGCAGGATATTGTGAGGACTCAGTAGTATGATTAATACTTTTTAAAGAACAGTTATCCTTAATTTTACCCTAGGTCTCTGAGATACCTAGTTTCTGGTTCCTTGTCACATAATCAGTGTACATATGGGTCTCATCTTGTGGTGTGGGATTTTAGTTAATCAGGTATTTATTGGCTATTCCCACAAGTTCTGTACCACCATCACCCTAGCATATCATGCAGGCAGAATATTTGTACATCAAAGATTTTGTGGCTGGGTTGGTGTTTCTGTTTCTGTTTTATACCTGCAGAGTGATTTCCTGCTCCCATGACAGTAGGTGTGAACTAGATGAAGGCTCCATGCAGACACCAGCTAGGTTTCTCCATGCCCAGTAAGCTGTGTGGGTGTAGACTTTGACAGCGGAGTCCTGCTGTCACTTTCCAGAGAGCAATCCATTGTCACCCTATTTTTGAGACAAGTTCTCTCATTGAATGTGGAATGTACTGATCAGGTTAGACTGGCTGGACAGCCAACCTGAGGGATCTTCTTTTCTCTGTCTTAGTACTGAGAGTATAGGAGCTCTGCGCCACATTGATTTTGTACATGAGTGCAAGGAGTTTAAACTCACATAGTTTTTGCTTGTGCAAAAGCACTTTATAGACTGAACAATATCTTGAGCTTCACAATCTTTGTTTTGCTAATATAGATCATGAACTTACAACATATTTACTTCTGTTTCCACCCGTTATCCCCTCTCCCTTCCATTATTTCCCAGATCGTTCCTCTCTTGTTTCTATGTATGCGTGTATATCACTATGTGTAAATACATGCATGAATGTGTGTGTGTGTGTGTGTGTGTGTGTGTGTCCCACAGTGTAAGATTTTTGAGCCTCAATTATTTTTCTTCATATAAAGATTTCATATACATTTCCTCCAATTGACCTAATTTCAGTGCTCTTTAAGGATGAACAAAACTTCACTGTAACAATATGGGGACCCATTAACATAAAAATCACATTTATACTAAATTCATTTTCATACATTCTTTAAATCTGTGCCATGGCTAAATGAGATTCTGGTTACTTTAGTCTTCGGGTTCCTGTTTTTGCTTTTATTATGCTTTGCCGATTTTTAAAAATCAAATGCTGTGATTTATCTGTTTTAGTTTGGTTTTCTATTACTGTGTTAACACACTGACTAAAAGCAACTTGGCACTGAAAGTATTTATTTTACCTGGGAACTTTTTGTTTATCATCCATGAAAATAACAGAAAGAACTCAAAGCAGAAACCTAAAGGTAGGAACTAAAACAAGAGACCAGATATTAAAAACAATAAATATATGAAACTCTTAGGCAAATGGATGGATCTGGAAGATATCATCCTTAGTGAGGTAACCCAATCACAACAGAACTCAGTGGATATTAGCCCAGAAACTTAGAATATTCAAGATACAATTTGCAAAACACATGGAACTCAAGAAGTAGGGAGACCAAAGTGTGGATGCTTCATCCCTCCTTAGAACGGGGAACAAAACAACCATGGAAAGAGTTACAGAGACAAGGATTGGCGCTGAGACAGAAGGGAGGACAATCCAGAGACTGCCCCACCCAGGGATCCATCCCCCAAACAGCCACAAAACCCAGACACTATTGCATATAACAGCAAGACTTTGCTGACAGGACCCTGCTATATCTGTCTCTTTTGAGGCTCTGCGAGTGCCTGGCAAATACCGAAGCAGATGTTCACAGCCATCTATTGTATGGAACACAGGGCCCCCAATGGAGGAGCTAGAGAAAGTACCCAAGGAGCTGAAGGGATCTGCAACCCTGTAGGAGGAACAACAATATGAACTAATCAGTACCCCCAGAGCTCGTGTCTCTAGCTGTATATGTAGCAGAAGATGGCCTAGTCGGCCATCATTGGGAGGAAAGGTCCTTGGTCTTGCGAAGGTTATATGCCCCAGTACAGGGGAATGCCAGAGCCAGGAAGCAGGAGTGTGTGGGTTGGGGAGCAGGGCTGGGAAGGGTATAGGGGACTTTTGGGATAGCATTTGAAATGTAAATGAAGAAAATATCTAATAATTATTTTAAAAGGAAAAGAAAACTTAATTTTACATTAGTTGGAATTAAGTCTAAAGTTTTAGAATGGGAAGAAAAAAAAAAGACCAAGAAAGAATATTTCTTATTGGTTTTGCTTTCCATGACTTGCTCAGCCTAATTTCTTACATAACCTAAGACTTCTACGCAGGGATGGCAGCATCCTCAGTGGCCTAGGCCCTCTCACATAAATCATAAATCAAATTAATACCTTGTAGGCTTCCATACAGCCTAGAGTTAACCTATTTAGCAGTAAGGTGATACTACAGTTTCATAGACAAAGACCGATTCTCTCTAGTATCTTATTTGTTTCCCTTGTTATCATATAAATTCCCTAGATAATTCCTTAAATAAGACCTGTGAGTTATAACCCCTTCATTTGTCATTGCTTGAGAGACCTCTTGCTATTAAGGCAAGTTATGGGATATGGATATATTTTATAATTTTATGACAACTCTTGGCTGTAGGACCTATTAGTCCTGGCCTGAGTCTCTAGTTGTTTCTTAACACTGTAAAATCTCTCTTTGGATTAGAAAGAAAATCTAGGAGGAGCTGGAGCTGATTATTTTTGCTTCCCCTGGGTATAAGTAAGGCTCTAGTAGAGATAGTTTCTATTTTGAATAGGTTTTTATAAGAAAATTTTCTCTGGATGTATTTGAAAAATGGTGTTTTCCCCAGGGGTGAGTCCCAACTCTTCATTGAAGGAACCTATTAGAGTTCCCATGAGAATAACAAGTGAGTGAGGGCCCTCCAGAGACTCCATTCCCTAAGATTTTTTTCCCCTGAAAAGAGAGTACACTTGGCTTCTAACAGAGCAGCAATTACCACTTGAGTGTTTTCATAGAATTTTTGCTTTAGAAGCTTCACCTTTGGGTAAGCTGCTTTGAATCATGGCTCTGAAAGTTGGCCTGTTTATCTTGATTTAAATTTGACAATTTTCTCTATGACTTCAATGTTTGAGTGGATCATATTAAAGCTACCAAGTTTCATGGAATTCAAAGTGTTTTTGTAAGTCTCTGAACAACAGGATTGACCACTTCAAAAATCTTAGCATGTTAGAGCTTGAACCAAACACTTTAAGTATTATTGGAGAGTAATTAAAATATCTCTTAAAGAAACCTTATACCCCTCTCGGTCCAACCAACACCGGGGTAGCTAGGGCACAGAGTCAGCTGACACCCGCCAGCTACCCACAACACCAGCCACAGGATCTTAAGACTTCTGGTGAGTGGAACACAGCGACTGCTTGAATCCAATTGTGCGGGACCTGAGACTAAATTAGTTAGGGAAGCAGAAATCCTGGCTTGAGTAGGGGCACAAGCCCCTTCTGGTCCGACCAGCACCAGGGTAGCTAGGGCACAGAGTCGGCTGACACCCGCCAGCTACCCACAACACCTGCCACAGGACCTTAAGACTTCAGGTGATATGGCCACCCTCCCGGCCAGAGGACAGGTGTCCACCCGGCCTGGGAGCACTTTGCCTCAGGATCAGCGGTAGCCATCTTGGGTCCAGGACTCTGCTGAACTTAGTCTGCACAGGTGAGAGTGTGCACCACACAAGCTGACAGCTCCTGTGACCCGCCAAAGCAACACAGCTTCTGGGAAAGGTCCTGTTTTGGGCCTTCATCTTCGGCCAGGAGGAGGTCCAAACACCAGATATCTGTGCAACTTCCCTGTAAGAGGAGAGCTTGCCTACAGAGAGTGCTCTGACCACTGAAACTAAGAGGAGAGAGCCTGTCTCCCAGGTCTGCTGATAGAGGCTAACAGAATCACCAGAAGAACAATCTCTAAACAGAGACAACTATAACAACTTACTCCAGAGATTACCAGATGACTAAAGGTAAACGTAATAATCTTACTAACAGAAACCAAGACCACTCACCATCATCAGAACCCAGCACTCCCACTTCGCGCAATCCAGGGCACCCCAACACACCGGAAAAGCTAGACCCGGATCTAAAAGCATATCTCATGATGATGGTAGAGGACATCAAGAAAAACTTTAATAACACACATAAAGAAATACAGGAGAACACTGCTAAACAGGTAGAATACATTAAAGAGGAAGCACAAAAATCCCTTAAAGAATTACAGGAGAACACTGCTAAACAGGTAGAAGACATTAAAGAGGAAGCACAAAAATCCCTGAAAGAATTGCAGGAAACAAAGACCAAACAGGTGATGGAATTGAATAAAACCATCCAAGACCTAAAAAGGGAAGTAGACACAATAAAGAAAACCCAAATTGAGGCAACGCTGGAGATAAAACCCTAGGAAAGAAATCTGGAACCATAGATGGGAGCATCAGCAACATAATACAAGAGATAGAAGATAAAGTCTCAGGTGCAGAAGACTCCATAGAGAACATCGGCACAATGATCAAAGAAAATACAAAATCCAAAAAGACCCTAACTCAAAACATCCAGGAAATCCAGGACACAATGAGAAGACCAAACCTACGGATTGTAGGAGTAGATGAGAATGAAGATTTTCAACTCAAAGGACTGGCAAATATCTTCAACAAAATTATAGAAGAAAACTTCCCAAACCTAAAGAAAGAGATGCCCATGAATATACAAGAAGCCTACAGAACTCCAAATAGACTAGACCAGAAAAGAAATTCCTCCCAACACATAATAATCAGAACAACAAATGCACTAAATAAAGATAGAATACTAAAAGCAGTAAGGGAAAAAGGTCAAGTAACATATAAAGGCAAGCCAATCAGAATTACACCAGATTTTTCACCAGAGACTATGAAAGCCAGAAGGGCCTGGACAGATGTTATACAGAAAATAAGAGAACACAAATTCCAGCCCAGGCTACTATACCCAGGCAAACTCTTAATTACCATAGATGGAGAAACCAAAGTATTCCACGACAAAACCAAATTCACACATTATCTTTCCACGAATCCAGCCCTTCAAAGGATAATAACAGAAAAAAAAAAAAAAAAAAACAATACAAGGACGGAAACCACGTCCTTGAAAGAGCAAGAAGGTAATCCCTCAACAAACCTAAAAGAAGACAGCGACAAGAACAGAATGCCAACTCTAACAACAAAAATAAAAGGAAGTAACAATTACTTTTCCTTAATATCTCTTAATATCAATGGACTCAACTCCCCAATAAAAAGACATAGACTAACAGACTGGCTACTCAAACAGGACCCAACATTTTGCTGCTTACAGGAAACTCATCTCAGAGAAAAAGATAGACGCTACCTCAGAATGAAAGGCTGGAAAACAATTTTCCAAGCAAATGCTAGGAAGAAACAAGCTGGAGTAGCCATCCTAATATCTAATAAAATCGACTTCCAACCCAAAGTTATCATAAAAGACAAGGAAGGGCACTTCATACTCATCAAAGATAAAATCCTCCAAGAGGAACTATCAATTCTGAATATCTATGCTCCAAATACAAGGGCAGCCATATTCATTAAAGATACTTTAGGAAAGCTCAAAGCACACATTGCTCCTCACACAATAATAGTGGGAGATTTCAACACACCACTTTGACCAATGGACAGATCATGGAAACAGAAAATAAACAGGGACACAGTGAAATTAACAGAGGTTATGAAACAAATGGATCTGACAGATATCTATAGAACATTTTATCCTAAAACAAAATGATATAACTTCTTTTCAGCACCTCACGGTACCTTCTCCAAAATTGACCACATAATTGGTCACAAAACAAGCCTCAACATGTACAAAAATATTGAAATTTTCCCATGCATCCTATCAGATCACCATGGACTAAGGCTGATCTTCAATAACAATATAAATAATAGAAAGCCAACACACACGTGGAACCTAAACAACACTCTTCTCAATGATAACTTGGTCAATGAAGGAATAAAGAAAGAAATTAAGGACTTTTTGGAGTTTAATGAAAATGAAGCCACAACATACCCAAGCTTATGGGACACAATGAAAGCATTTCTAAGAGGAAAACTAATAGCTCTGCGTGCCTCCAAAAAGAAACTAGAGAGAGCACACATTAGCAGCTTGACAACACACCTAAAAGCTCTAGAACAAAAGGAAGCAAATTCACCCAAGAGGAGTAGACAGCAGGAAACAATCAAACTCAGGGGCGAAATCAACCTAGTGGAAACAAGAAGAACTATTCAGAGAATCAACCAATCGAGGAGCTGGTTCTTTGAGAAAATCAACAAGATAGACAAACCCTTAGCCAGACTCACTAGAGGGCACACGGAAAGCATTCTAATTAACAAAATCCGAAATGAAAATGGAGACATAACTGGAGAACCTGGATGAAATGGACAAGTTTGTAGACAAATACCAGGTTATCCTGAGCTTTTGTCCCCGCCGGCAAGAACACACTCAGGACAACCAAAATCTTCTGCAGCAAAGCTTTTATTGCTTACTTATCAGGAGGGAAGACCACGAACCGGGAAAATGGCTCTGCTTATATAGCCCGCAGCATGACATTTCAGCACCTGATGTGGCGTGACAGCTCCTGATTTGTTACTTGCCCATCACCCCATTACTATGCCATGAGATGGGCTGTGACTAGGCGTGAGTTCACTCTTGCACTTGCACATATGGCTTGTTTACTAGTTAGGCACAGTGGAAGGCAGTGCCATCTTAAAATGGCAATTGCTCACAGCATGCACACAACTGCTCGAGGCACTGCTCTCCACACCAGGTACCAAAGTTAAATCAAGAACAGGTTAATGATCTAAACAGTCCTATATCCCTAAAGAAATAGAAGCAGTCATTAATAGTCTCCCAACCAAAAAAAGCCCAGGACCAGACAGGTTTAGTGCAGAGTTCTATCAGACCTTCAAAGAAGACCTAATCCCAGTTCTTCACAAACTATTCCACAAAATAGAAACAGAAAGTATTCTACCCAACTCATTCTATGAAGCCACAATTACTCTGATACCTAAACCACAAAAGACCCAACAAAGATAGAGAACTTCAGACCAATTTCCCTTATGAATATCGATGCAAAAATCCTCAATAAAGTTCTCGCTAACTGAATCCAAGAACACATCAAAACAATCATCCATCCTGAACAAGTAGGTTTCATCCCAGGGATGCAAGGATGGTTCAATATACGGAAATCCATCAACGTAATCCAGTATATAAATAAACTCAAAGACAAAAACCACATGATCATCTCCTTAGATGCTGAGAAAGCATTTGACAAAATACAACACCCATTTATGATAAAAGTCTTGGAAAGATCAGGAATTCAAGGCCCATACTTAACCATGATAAAAGCAATCTACAGAAAACCAGCAGCAAACATCAAAGTAAATGGTGAGAAGCTGGAAGAAATCCCACTAAAATCAGGGACTAGACAAGGCTGTCCACTCTCTCCCTACCTATTCAACATTGTACTTGAAGTCCTAGCCAGAGCAATTAGACAACAAAAGGAGATCAAGGGGATACAAATTGGAAAGGAAGAAGTCAAAATATCACTTTTTGCAGATGATAGGATACTATATATAAGTGACCTTAAAAATTCCACCAGAGAACTCCTAAGCCTGATAAACAGCTTCAATGAAGTAGCTGGATATAAAATTAACTCAAGCAAGTCAATGGCCTTTCTGTACACAAAGGATAAACAGGCTGAGAAAGAAATTAGGGAAACAACACCCTTGTCAATAGTCACAAACAATATAAAATAGCTTGGCGTGACTCTAACTAAGGAAGTGAAAGATCTGTATGATAAGAACTTCAAGTCTCTGAAGAAAGAAATTAAAGAAGATCTCAGAAGATGGAAAGATCTCCCATGCTCATTGATTGGCAGGATCAACATTGTAAAAATGGCTATCTTGCCAAAAGCAATCTACAGATTCAATGCAATCCCCATCAAAATTCCAACTCAATTCTTCAACGAATTAGAAAGGGCAATCTACAAATTCATCTGGAACAACAAAATACCTAGGATAGCAAAAACTCTTCTCAAGGATAAAAGAAACTGGTGGAATCACCATGCCTGACCTAAAGCTGTACTACAGAGCAATTGTGATAAAAATTGAATGGTACTGGCATAACGACAGAAAAGTAGACCAATGGAACAGAATTGAAGACCCAGAGATGAACCCACACACCTATGGTCACTTGATCTTTGTCAAGGGAGCTAAAACCATCCAGTGGAAAAAAGACAACATTTTCAACAAATGGTGCTGGCACAACTGGCGGTTATCATGTAGAAGAATGCGAATTGATCCATTCCTATCTCCTTGTACTAAGGTGAAATCTAAGTGGATTAAGGTACTCCACATAAAACCAGAGACACTGAAACTTATAGAGGAGAAAGTAGGGAAAATCCTCGAAGATATGGGTACAGGGGAAAAAATTCCTGAATAGATCAGCAATGGTTTGTGCTGTAAGGTTGAGAATCGATAAATGGGACCTCATAAAGTTGCAAAGCTTCTGCAAGGCAAAAGACACCATCAATAAGACAAAAAGGCCACCAACAGATTGGGATAGGATCTTTACCTATCCCAAATCAGATAGGGGACTGATATCCAATATATATAAAGAACTCAAGAAGGTGGACTCCAGAAAATCAAATAACCCCATTAAAAATGGGGCTCAGAGCTGAACAAAGAATTCTCACCTGAGGAATAACAAATGGCAGAAAAGCACCAGAAAAAAATGTTCAAATCCTTAATCATCAGAGAATTGCAAATCAAAACAACACTGAGATTCCACTTCACTCCAGTCAGAATGGCTAAGATAAAAAACTCAGGTGACAGCAGATGCTGTCAAGGATGTGAAGAAAGAGGAACACTCCTCCATTGTTGATGGGATTGCAAGCTTGTACAACCACTCTGGAAAGCATCCTGGCGGTTTCTCAGAAAATTGGACATAGTACTACCGGAGGATCCCGCAATACCTCTCCAGGGCTTATATCTAGAAGATGTCCCAACCGGTAAGAAGAACACATGCACCACTATGTTCATAGCAGCCTTGTTTATAATAGCCAGTAGCTGGAAAGAACCCAGATGCCCCTCCACATAGGAATGGATACAGAAAATGTGGTACATTTACACAATGGAACACTATTCAGCTCTTAAAAAAATGAATTTATGAAATTCCTAGGCAAATGAATGGACCTGGAGGGTATCATCCTGAGTGAAGTAACCCAATCACAAAGGAACTCGCACAATATGTACTCACTGAGAAGTGGATATTAGCCCAGAAACTTAGGATACCCAAGATATAAGATACAACTTGCCAAACGCATGAAAATCAAGGAAAACAAAGACCAAAGTGTGGACACTTTACCCTTTCTTAGAAATGGGAACAAAACACCCATGGAAGGATTTACAGAGACAAAATTTGGAGCTATGACGAAAGGATGGACCATCTAGTGATTGCCATATGCAGGAATCCATCCTATAATCAGCTTCGAAATGCTGACACCATTGCATACACTAGCAAGATTTTGCTGAAAGGACCCAGATATAGCTGTCTCTTGTGAGACTATGCCGGGGCCTAGCAAACACAGAAGTGGATGATCACAGTCAGCTATTGGATGGGTCACACGGCCCCTAATGGAGGAGCTAGAGAAATTACCCAAGGAGCTAAAGGGAACTGCAACCCTATAAATGGAACAACAATATGAAATAACCTGTACCCGGGAGCTCTTGTCTTTAGCTGCATATGCATCAAAAGATGGCCTAGTCGGCCATCACTGCAAAGAGAAGCCCATTGGACTTGCAAACTTTATATGCCCCAGTACAGGGGAACGCCAGGGCCAAAAAGGGGGAGTGGGTGGGTAGGGGATTGGGGGGGTGGGTATGGGGGACCTTTGGGATAGCATTGAAAATGTAAACGAGGAAAATACCTAATTGAAAAAAAAAAAGACAAAAAGGCCACCAACAGATTGGGATAGGATCGTTACCTATCTTAAGTCAGATAGGGGACTAATATCCAATATATATAAAGAAATCAAGAAGGTGGACTCCAGAAAATCAAATAACTCCATTAAAAAATGGGGCTCAGAACTGAACAAATAATTCTCACCTGAGGAATACCGAATGGCAGAAAAGCACCATTAATCATCAGGGAAATGCAACTCAAAACAACCCTGAGATTCCACCTCACACCAGTCAGAATGGCTAAGATTAAAAATTCAGGTGACAGCAGATGCTGGCGAAGATGTGGAGAAAGAGGAACACTCCTCCATTGTTTATGGGATTGCAAGCTTGTATAACCACTCTGGAAATCAGTTTGGCAGTTCCTCAGAAAATTGAATATAATACCACCAGAGGATCCAGCAATACCTCTCCTGGGCTTATATCCAGAAGATGTCCAACCGGTAAGAAGGACACATGCTCCACTATGTTCATAGCAGCCTTATTTATAATAGCCAGAAGCTGGAAAGAACCCAGATTCTCCTCAACAGAGGAATGGATACAGAAAATGTGGTACATTCACACAATGGAGTACTACTCAGCTATTAAAGGGAATGAATTTTTGAAATTCCTAGGCAAATGGATGGACCTGGAGGGCATCATCCTGAGTGAGGTAACACAATCACAAAGGAACTCACACAATATGTACTCATTGATAAGAGGATATTAGCCCAAAAACTTAGGATACCCAAGATATAAGATACAATTTGTTAAACGCATGAAACTCAAGAAGAATGAAGGCCAAAGTGTGGACACTGTCCACCTTCTTAGAATTGGGAACAAAACACCCATGGAATGCGTTTCAGAGATAAAGTTTGGAGCTGTGAAGAAAGGATGGACCATCTAAAGACTGCCATATCCAGGGATCCATCCTATAATCAGCGTCCAAACGCTGACACCATTGCATACACTAGCAAGATTTTGCTGAAAGGACCCAGATATAGCTGTCTTTTGTGAGACAATGCTGGGGCCTAGCAAACACAGAAGTGGATGCTCACAGTCAGCTATTGGATGGATCACAGGGCCCCCAATAGAGGAGCTAGAGAAATAACCAAGGAGCTAAAGGGATCTGCAACCCTATAGGTGGAACAACATTATGAACTAACCAGTACCCTAGAGCTCTTGACTCTAGCTGCATGTGTATCAAAAGATGGCCTAGTCGGCCATCACTGGAAAGAGAGGCCCATTGGACTTACAAACTTCATATGCCACAGTACAGGGGAATGCCAGGGCCAAAAAGTGTGAGTGGGTGGGTAGGGGCGTGGGGGGGGGGATTGTATTGGGGACTTTTTGGATAGTATTGGAAATGTAAATGAGGAAAATATCTAATTAAAAAAATTTTAAAAAAGGAACCTTATAGCAAAAAGATAATGGTCTACTTATGCCTTAAAATTAATTTTGGTTTTGAAAGAACATAAAAATATGTTAATTCTAGTGATTAAAAATGACATATTTAAGTGTTAAATATTTTCAGTTCAAAAGCAAGTGTGATAGTAAACCTAGAAATTATGAGGAGTAATTGTACAAATTTATATACAAATGTAAATATTAAAGCTACTTTTACAATATAATTCATGACAAGCAAAGAAAATTTCCATATAAACTCAACATTACATACGAAGAAACAGTAAACTGGTCCTAATTTTATTATTCAGATAAAATGTTTATACAGTGCAATGTATATATTCTGTCATTATTATTAGTTTATTTACTTATATATCATATTGCTTTCAGTATATTATTTTCATTATTGCAGCATGTACTTTGATAGCTTTCAATCCCTCTAACTCCTTTCTCAACGTTCTCCCTCTAATCCCCTTCCTCTGAAGATTTATTTACCTGGTTCCTCTATGCTCCTTAGTTTTATCAGTTTTACACAAAATAGAGTCATCATGTGAGGAAGGAACCTCTGTAGAAGAATTCTATCTTTCAGGTTCACATGTGGACAAGTCTTTTAAGTATTTTCTGGGTTAAGGGTTGATGCAGTAAGTCTCATTCTACTATGTCACCCCCGGACAGGTGGTCCTAGAGTGTAAAAGAGGACAAACTAAGAAAGTCATAGAGAGAATGGCAATAATTTATGCCTAATCCTGCTTGATTTTTTTTTTTTTACCTCAACTTTCCTCAGTGGTGAACTGTGCTCAGGATATAAAAACCAAGTAAACCTTTTATTTTTTTTTTTAATTTTTTTCTGCCCAAGATCTATTTAGTCATGGTGTTGATCACAGCAGCATAAATAAAAATAGAACATCTGTTTCCACTTTAATTTCCTATTAGTGCGTAAGTCAATGGTTTTCATTAAGAATACTTACAGGATTTGGGCATTTATAGAAAGCATTGTGACAAACCAGTGGTGACATCACTGAAAATATTCTATCTCCTTGTACATAAAATTACCATTCAAATTAACTGCCTACATGCTCCCAGGGAGGGCAGAAGTTTCATGAGCCATTCTTGGCTCCATAATGAAATGTAGATGGATACAATCTTCTGAAGGTCTGTGCAGCTGTTAGGTCAAGACCGCAGTAGTCATGCGTTGCCTTGGAGCAACTTACAAGAGCATGCTACTCTGTACATTCCCTCTCCCCCTGTATCAACATGTTCTCTGAGCCTCACAGAGATTTTTTTCTACTTAAAAATAAACATTTACAGGTCAATTATTTTCATCACTTTGAGCGGGTATGAATCATTATAAAAAGTGTGGGATTATCATTGATTCAAAAATACATGCATTTGCATAAAACATATGCACACATTTTTATTTTGTTTAAACCCTGAATTATACGTAATACAACAGCTCATTGACAATTATATAGCTTAATCTATACATTCAGGAAATATACTACAGCATACTCTGAAGGTATTCATTCCTTCCTGTAAGTCCATGTACTTATTTAATTATTTATACATAGTTCTAAAATTTATATTGTTCATTTGCATAAGTCAAGTTGTCCTATTTATACATCAGAACATATTTCTAAACTTGATAGCTTTATCTTATTTCCACACCAATTCTACAGACTCCTTCCCTATGCTATGTCTCTGAATAGCATTTTCTATCATGTGTTTAATCTAGAAAATTCTAAATATTGATGATGAAATTGTTTCTAAAAATCTCTTCTATTTGGATATTTATGCTATTTATTTTTACACTAAATAATGTAATCTCTTTTATTTACTAAATATATTTTTAAAATATATTTGCATTTTAAATTAAAATATAATTACATCATTTTCCTCACTTCCTGCATTCTTTCTCTTTCCCCTTACTTCAACCCATTTTCTCCCTAACTTGGTGGCATCTTCTTTATTATTATTAAGTATGTATTTATGCACATAGACGTATTAACAACACTTGTTGAGTCCATTTAATGTGGCATATATATCATTGAGGTATTATGGGTGTAACTTCCCTATCATTTATATGAGACATGATCTCAGAGCAGAATTCCTTCTCTTTGGTCTCTGGCAATTTGTTTTCCTCTTCTTCCATGATATCCCTTAGGCTTATATACAAGAGTTGTGTTGCAGACATCTGCCTTAGTTATGTCCGGACTCCAAGTCTGCAGTTAATGCCATCGGTATTTTTAAAGTTTTGTACTAGTTACTTTTAATATTTTACAATGTTATAATTATATTTAATATTTTGTGATTATTCTCTTCCTCATACCCTCTTTTATTTCATTCCTATCTCTAGGAATGCCTTCGGCCCCCACCCCTCCATAAACACATACACACAATACCTACAAACTTCTTTCCCATAACCACAGCTTTTGGCTTTGTTTTATGACCCAGGTAATTTAACTAGAGCCATCTGTTTGACCACTGGATTGGAACTATCCCTTAGCACCTGGTAGGATAACTAATGAGTACAAAATTTAAGGTAATGACTGCACTTCTCTATGAGTCTAGCAATAGCAAACAGTTCATCCTTTAATGTTGGTGGACTCAATTCTTGTGCAATGCCAGTACTTCTGCAAAATAAATAGCTGCTATGAACTGATGATTACAATGGCTGTGTTTTGCCTAAAAGATGACTTTGCATGTCCCTCTACCTATCTTCATTCTGTCTCTTAAAATGTATATATCCTTTCTTCTGAATACTTTTCAAATACTGCATGATCCTTAGAGAAAATTGGATAAATGTCTTTTTTAGAGCTTTGCCATGTAAATAATTGTATATAGTCAGACATATACATGTATTATAGAAATGAAGGGCTTAGTCCATACACTTTGTGATAGTCAAGAATTTAGAGATATTTGTTTGTATAGTGAATACCTTAATCACATCCTGAAAAAAAATGTTTCTTAATAGTTCAGAAGAAAACCAGTGCAGCTCTCAGAATCTATGTGATGATTGCAGCATCTACCTTTTTCTGTAAATGCTGCTTATTCTCAATGCTTGCTAGAAAGCCACTGCAACTCAACTGTCACTGAATAATGATAAATGTGTGTGCATGTCTTTTCATGGCAACTTCTAATCCAAAACCACAATGGAAGAGACTTTCAGATGAAACCCTGAATTATTTTCTGTAAAATAAAGATCTTACAAAGGATATATTGACAATAGGGTAGAAGAAAAATATGCCATTTTGAACTCTGTATTTCCATTTTATGACTGAAAAAGTAGAACTGCATCATTCGTCTGCCTATTATGATGTAACTGTTCTGCACCTAACTATGTACTCTTTTCCCTTTTTCCTAAAGGGTATACTATCTATTTCTGATCCAGGGGTATTCTCTGCCAGAAGACTGAAGAGTAAATGCTAAGTGATAGCTGTGCTTTGTCAGTACATTATACCTATTACCCAATAAAGGAGAATGGCAACTTCAGTGTCAATGCAGATATAGATTCCAGCAGAGAAAAATATGCATAGCTATATGAATCTCTTTCTTTCCAATGATTACATGGTTAGATTTGTATTTTAATGCTTCTGAAACTGAGTGTTTCTTCCCACATATACAGTATATTATGGCTATTTATTTTGCAGAACATCTTTATTATTCATTCTTTAGGAGGGCATGCATTAATACTGTCTTTTATTGTGATTTGTTAGACGTTTACTTTCAATTCTAAATAATTTATTATTGAGCCTAGAAAATTCACTGAGCCTAAACTAACTTCTCTTTAACCCATTATGTGTAATTCAAACTATTACCTCTTAACCATTACTCATTTGCCTTCAAGGAGAATCCTGAAGCAAGTGTAACTATTTTCAAACCAGTCCCAAAAATTTTTTTTTTTAATTTTAAGCCCTCCCTATTCCCCTATAATGATGTCCCTTAAATTTTTCTGTCACAGAGAATACATTATCCCTACATCCTGCTGCCATGACTTTTATCTAGGGCAAAAGCATTGTTGAAGTACACAGTTGACATTGGAATAAAAAATGAAAATAGTGATTATAAATTAATGCTGGGTAAAATAGTCATTATGCTTTGATTACTATAAAACTTTCACTGTTTCTGTTTTCATATGACATAGTAATATTTATCCCTTTTAAAACAAATTTTCAATCCATTAACTATTTTCTAATAACTTAAGTGAAATGTTATCAAAACTATTTAATAGAAACACCTTCTACACATGAGAAACAACAGTCTTCCTATTATAAAATTATTTGAGTATTCTACAATGTTGTCTTCAACATGCTCCCCATATCTAAGCTAGTATCCATAGCTCATCTAGTGATGTAAAGAATATGGTATACTTTTTTCGGATCAAAGACAAACCCTAAAATTTAGATACACTGTCATTCCTTTTCCTTCTTACAAGGATAGAGGAGACACTACTTGCCTTCACAAACTGATACCTTCAGAATTTAGGAGTTGATGTGTCCATAAACAGCCTAGTCCTTGGTACTTACATACAAGAATGCATTTAACTCATTGAGGTGTTCTACTTAGTGTCATGATTTATTGAAGACAAAGGATTTGAAATAAAATTTCCCAAGGGAAGAAGTACATTGGTTAGAATCTACAAATGTAACAAACATCATTGAAGTAACAAATTGTCCTTTCACCCAGTGCCTATTATTGCCAAATCACTCTTTATCTGGATGGTGATCGTCATTAACAACATTCTCCTCACTACTCACTACTGAAATATTGACTGCTGTATTTTATGCACATTTTAAGTATAGAGATAACATAAGCTAGAGTTTGGATTTATAAGTAGAAAATGAATAAAACATAAAGTAGATAAATATGTTGAGATGGAAGGATTTCTTTGAGATGGATATAATCTAAATATATTTTATTCATGTAAGAAATTATGAAAGAATAATTTAATGAAAAATATATGTAACATATACCATCCTTTCTAGAAAAACATGTTCATCTGGAAATATTCCCTAAAGTTTAAAATATAATCATTATTAAGTTTCTATGATTGTCTGCCACATGCTTGATATCAGTGTACTACATGTTTGAGATTAAAGGACTAATATATAACTCAATTAACATACCTAAAATCATTCTGCCTTTATAATTGGTATATGAAAAAAATTATTATTTTCAAGGCATAAGAAACTTCCTATTGGCATGCTCTGCCCAGGAATTGACATAGGTAGAGAGGCTCTATTCAGCCAAGGGCAAAGGTCAATACACATACTGCATGAAATAGAATTTTATACTATACACTTTTTCCTTAGTCAGTAAGTGTGAATTTCTGTATCATAGTAGATTCATTTCCCTAATATATTCTGACTAATGTGTCTCTACTTTTTCATTCAAATTCTTAAAGCAGATATTTTTATATTATAGTAAGCTTAAACCATATTCTGACCATAATACCATGTATTAGGAATAACTTTTAAAAGAATATATTTTTGAAAGTCTTGTGACAAGTTTTGTGGAGAGATTCTTTTTTTATTAGAAAGTATCTTCATTTAAATTTCAAATGCTATGCCAAAAGCCCCCTAAACCAGCCCCCTGTTCTTCTCCCCAACCCACCCACTCCTGGTTCCTGGCCCTGGCATTCCCCTGTACTGGGGCATATAATCTTCGTAAGACCAAGGACCTCTCCTCCCATTATGGCCATCTAGACCACCTTCCTCTACATATGCAGCTAGAGACACGAGCTCTAGGGGTACTGGTTAGTTCATATTGTTGTTCCTCCTATAGGGTTGCAGACCCCTTCAGCTCCTTGGGTACTTTCTCTAGCTCCTCCATTGGGGGCCCTGTGTTCCATACAATAGATGGCTGTGAGCATCTACTTCTGTATTTGCCAGGCACTGGCATAGCCTCACAAAAGACAACTATATCAGGGTCCTGTATTTGCCAGGCACTGGCATAGCCTCACAAAAGACAATTATATCAGGGTCCTGTCAGCAAAATCTTGCTGGCATATGCAATAGTGTCTAGATTTGGTGGCTGCTTATGGGATGGGGAAGTCTTTGGATGGTCCTTTCTTCCGTCTCAGCTCCAAACTTTGTCTCTGTAACTCCCTCCATGGATATTTTGTTCCCCATTCTAATGGTTGTGGAGAGAATTTTATGAGTAAAATATCTGCTCAGAATTCTTAACCATCTTATGTATAGAAGACTCAAGGTTATAACAAGTCACCCATTGTCTTGAAACATGTCTCCAAAATTATACTGTCTCCAAAATTACTAACTTTATAAACTTGACATTAATTTTCCATAAAATTTAACAAAAACAAACAATAACCCTAACTGTAAGATGTCTTGTTGATATCAATGACAGGTTGACTTGTCTAAGAGTTGCTATGTGGTTCAAATGCAGCCACAGTATATAAAAGCCATCTCTCTACAAGGACAAATTTCTGTCTAAGGAAGACAAGCATCACACACATGAAACAAATATAGTTCTGGTTCATGTAGAGTCTAGAAGTGATGAAATATATTTCACAGATAGTTTTGTAAGCAAATTGAAAATCTAATAAAGTAGAAGAGAACTTAGTTCTGATTTTCACAAATGAAGGATCAAATGATTTGAGAACACTGATAATGTTAGTAACTACAACAATCTTTGTATTGTGATTATAACACATAGTAAATTATGACCTTATCATCCTGTGAGCAAGAAAGAAGTACCCAGGATCTATATTTGCCTTATGTTCTCCTGCTTATTTTTAAGAATATATTCCCCAATATTTTTGGGAAGTACAGCAATCTGATCTGAATAGGAAAGGCCGGTCAAATGTTCTTGGGACTGAATGGCTGCTCCCCAGAAGACTGCACCACTTGTAGGGTTTGTTACAATGTTGGACAGTAGAGCTGAACTAAATGTTCAAAGTCCTTAGTGATCTAGAAAATGCAAATCAAAACGATGCTCAGATTCCATCTTAAACCAATCAGACTGGCTAAGATCAAAACCTCAGGTGACAACATATGTTGGAAAGGATATGGAGAAAGAGGAACACTCTTCCATTGCTGTTGGGATTGCAAACAGGAACAACCACTATGGAAATCAATCTGGAGGTTCCTCAGAAAATTGAAAATATATCTACCTGAAGATCCAGCTATGCCACTCTTGGGAATATACCCAAAATATGCCCCAACATACCTCAGGGGCACATGTTCCACTATGTTCATAGATGCCTTATTTGTGATAGCCAGACGCTGCAAACAACCTAGATGTCCCATGAAAAAGAATGGATACAGAAAATGTGGTTCATTTACACAATGGAATATTACTCAGCTATTAAGCATGAGGACATCCCGAGTTTTGCAGGCAAATGGACGGAACTAGAAAATATCGTCCTGAATGATGTAACACAGACCCCAAAGGATATGTATGGTTTGTACTCATTATTAGTGGATATTAGCCAATAAAAAATAAAGTACAGAATACCCAAGATACAGTCCACAGAACTCAAAAAGGTCAAGAAGCTGAAGGGCCCAAGTGAGGACACCTCAGTACCACTTGGGAGAGAGAAGAAAGCAATCACAAGTGGGAAGAGAGGGAGGGATCTAGGAGGGAAAGTGGAAGGGAGGGAGTCGGGGAGAGAGGGGAACCTGACATGGTATTGGGTGGGGGGAAACGACTGAAGCCCTGAGAGCCAGCAAAAAGAATGGAAACAGGCAACTTCAGGAGGTAGGAGGTGCCAGGGACCCTCCAGAATGCACCAGAGGCCTTGTAGGTGAGAGACTCTCAGGACCCAAAGGGAAGGACCTTATGAAATGCCCAACAGTAGGGAGAGGGATCTTATATAGCCCACCTCCAGCAGGAGTACAGGGCATCAAATGGGGGAGGGGGCATCCCACAGTCACAACTCTGACCCATAATTGTTCCTGTCTGAAAGAATTACAGTGATGGAAATGGAGAGGATCCTGAGGAAAAGAAGGTCCAGTGACAGGTCCAAAGTGGGATCCAACTCAAGGGGAGCTCCCAAGGCCTGACACTATCACTGAGGCTATGGAGCACTCACAAAAAAATGACCTAGAATGACTGCATTCCAGAAGACCCAACAAGCAGTTTAAAGAGTCAGAGGCAGATAGTTTTACTCAATGGACAGAAGCAGCTGACCCCTGTTGTTGAATTAGGGAAAGACTGAAAGAAGCTGAGGAGGAGGGCGATCCTGTAGAAGGACCAGCAGTCTCAATTAATCTAGACCTCTGAGATCTCTAAAACACTGGGCACCAAGCAATCAGCAAACACCAGCTGATATGATGACACCAACACACATACAGCAATGGTCTCCCTGGTCTGTGTTCATTCAGAGAAGATGCACCTAACTCTCAATAGACTAGAGGCCCCAGGTAGTTTAGAGGTCAGGTGGGGTGGGGAGGAGGTATGGGATGTGTAGCTGTAGAAGGGTGCATGGAGAGGGGATGAAATATGGGGTTTAAAATAAACAAATTAATAAATAAATTCGAAAAAGAAAGTATGTGAGAGTAACTATTTAAAGTTTTTCTCTCTTCCCTCCCTTCTCCTCCCATCTCTCCTTCATCTTAATCCTCCCTTCTCCTCCTTCCTAGTCTTTCATCCCTTTCCCATCCTTTTCTCTCTCTCTTCTTCCCTCCTGTCTCATTTTCTCTCTGCAGGCAAGTGAATCATTAGTCATACTCCAACCACCATGATGTCCTTCACAACTTCACCACTTCAATTAACAAGAACTAAAGCCACCATAAATTTGAGTCTAATGAAAATATTAAGGTCAATTATTTCAAGTATTTTGGTCAAATCTTTACAAGCAGTAGCAAGTCCATACCAATAGAAGCCTAAAACAAAATTGTAGTTCATGAGGGAGCATATTGTTTCTATGTAGGAGTAAATACTTAATGCCATAATAATAACACACTGAGAAGCAATATTCCTATTTTAATTATACTTTTCTAACTCTGCATTCATTTATTGACACCAAAAGTTAAGAACTTAGAAATTTCTAACAAAATAACTATCATGCAATAAAAAATAAATCTTTTTACATTATACAATTTATTCTGGTAGTAAATATGACATTTTATTTAAATAAATGTATTTATAATATTTTCATCTAAAAAATACAAAGAATAATTGTATGGCAAAGTTAATAGTCCTAGTAACTATTGAAGTTGGGTTTCAAATCCAGGCATTCTTACGGTATTATACACTTATTTGTGCCTTCTGTTATATCCTATATATAAGCTTAAGTTGTCAGAATTCATATTATGATATTTATAGACTTCCAAAAGTAAGTACACGCTTATATGAAAAAGTAGGATTTTCAGAAGACAAACTAAGGATGTTGTTTAGGCAAAAAGTGACTATACTCTTGGGCTTATCTCTAGCCTCTATCTGTACCACAGCAATGAGCATAACAATGTACCTCTATCAAGCCAGGACCAAGCAACAGACAACAGCAACAGAAAAGCTGTTTTCAGGTTAGATTTTGTGTACATTTGTGTGCATCTGCAATCATGGTGAGGGCATTCAGTGCTCTTTGAAGCGATGAAACCAGTAGTTTAGCACATAATACTTCTTCTTTTTCTCATTCATGTGGCTTTGCCCCATACCTCTTTCCCCTATATCATTGAGTCTTAATTCTTCCATATTTCTTACCCACAGTCAGAATACAGCAACTGTATATACTACACAAATACCCTCTAACTCACAGTATTCTCCCTATTCTTAGAAAACACAAGGAACATTGGAAACAAAGATTTTGAGAAGATTTTCCACCTTCACTGTTTCCATGCAATCATGAGATGTGGCTATTATGCAGATAGGACCCATTTTCTATGAATTTTCACTGTCTTTCAATTGAGTATATCAACCTTCTATTTCATGAGGCTACCATGAACAAGCAAGAAGAATCAATAGTAACACTGTGTTAGGTGAGTTGGCAAGTATGAGCCAACAATGTGTTCAAGTAGTTTCTGTATGCCCTTTAATCACATTCACACTCAGGTCTAGATGTAACTTTTCATTCTTCTAGTTCATTTCCATGTTTTCATAGTTTTAGAGAACCTGTTTTTACATGCAACCTAGACTGCCTGGAAACTCATGCTTTTATTTTGGCCTCACACTCTAATGTGTAAGGTTAACAGACATTACAGATGTAAGCCAACACACCAAGCTCACACAGCTCAAGAAAATTTGCTAGTAAACATTACTTATTAATGACTTCCCAATATGTCAGGCATAAAGTTGATATTTGCTACCATATGACACTGTAAATGGTATTAAATTTGTTGCTGTGGTTAAGATTATGCCCACTTTTTAAAGAATTATATGGTGAAAATCCTGCATTAAAAGTTATTTTGTTTTTTTTTTACACATTTGAGATTTTTATTCAGCTTACTGAAATGTAGGTTAGTGTATGGATGTCTACAGGTAAAATGTTGTGTCATAAAACAAAATGTGTTTGGGAAGTAAAGAAGCAAAAATTAGATAACATCATTTTTTCCATTTTTTATTAGGTATTTAGCTCATTTACATTTCCAATGCTATACCAAAAGTCCCCCATACCCACTCACCCCCATTCCCCTAACCACCGACTCCCCCTTTTTGGACCTGGCGTTCCCCTGTACTGGGGCATATAAAGTTTGCGTGTCCAATGGGCCTCTCTTTCCAGTGATGGCCAACTAGGCCATCTATTGATACATATGCAGCTAGAGTCAAGAGCTCCGGGGTACTGGTTAGTTCATAATGTTGTTCCACATATAGGGTTGCAGATCCCTTTAGCTCCTTGGGTACTTTCTCTAGCTCCTCCATTGGGAGCCCTGTGATCCATCCATTAGCTGACTGTGAGCATCCACTTCTGTGTTTGCTAGGCCCCGGCATAGTCTCACAAGAGACAGCTACATCTGGGTCCTTTCCATAAAATCTTGCTAGTATATGCAATGGTGTCAGCGTTTGGATGCTGATTATGGGGTGGATCCCTTGATATGGCAGTCTCTACATGGTCCATCCTTTCATCTTAGCTCCAAACTTGTCTTTGTAACTCCTTCCATGGGTGTTTTGTTCCCAATTCTAAGGGGGGGCATAGTGTCCACATCTAAAAGCTCTAGAAAAAAAGGAAGCAAATTCACCCAAGAGGAGTAGACTGCAGGAAATAATCAAACTCAGGGGTGAAATCAACCAAGTGGAAACAAGAAGAACTATTCAAAGAATTAACCAAAGGAGGAGTTGATTCTTTGAGAAAATCAACAAGATAGATAAACCCTTAGCTAGACTCACTAGAGGGCACAGGGACAAAATCCTAATTAACAAAATCAGAAATGAAATGGGAGACATAACAACAGATCCTGAAGAAATCCAAAACACCATCAGATCCTTCTACAAAAGGCTATACTCAACAAAACTGGAAAACCTGGACGAAATGGACAAATTTCTGGACAGATACCAGGTACCAAAGTTGAATCAGGATCAAGTTGACCATCTAAACAGTCCCATATCACCTAAAGAAATAGAAGCAGTTATTAATAGTCTCCCAGCCAAAAAAAGCCCAGGACCAGACGGGTTTAGTGCAGAGTTCTATCAGACCTTCAAAAAAGATCTAATTCCAGTTCTGCACAAATTATTTCACAAAACAGAAGTAGAAGGTACTCTACCCAACTCATTTTATGAAGCCACTATTACTCTGATACCTAAACCACAGAAAGACCCAACAAAGATAGAGAACTTCAGACCAATTTCTCTTATGAATATCGATGCAAAAATCCTCAATAAAATTCTCGCTAACCGAATCCAAGAACACATTAAAGCAATCATCCATCCTGACCAAGTAGGTTTTATTCCAGGGATGCAGGGATGGTTTAATATACAAAAATCCATCAATGTAATCCATTATATAAACAAACTCAAAGACAAAAACCACATGATCATCTCGTTAGATGCAGAAAAAGCATTTGACAAGATCCAACACCCATTCATGATAAAAGTTTTGGAAAGATCAGGAATTCAAGGCCCATACCTAAACATGATAAAAGCAATCTACAGCAAACCAGTAGCCAACATCAAAGTAAATGGAGAGAAGCTGGAAGCAATCCCACTAAAATCAGGGACTAGACAAGGCTGCCCACTTTCTCCCTACCTTTTCAACATAGTACTTGAAGTATTAGCCAGAGCAATTCAACAACAAAAGGAGATCAAGGGGATACAAATTGGAAAAGAGGAAGTCAAAATATCACTTTTTGCAGATGATATGATAGTATATATAAGTGACCCTAAAAATTCTACCAGAGAACTCCTAAACCTGATAAACAGCTTCGGTGAAGTAGCTGGATATAAAATAAACTCAAACAAGTCAATGGCCTTTCTCTATACAAAGAATAAACAGGCTGAGAAAGAAATTAGGGAAACAACACCCTTCACAATAGTCACAAATAATATAAAATATCTTGGCGTGACTCTAACTAAGGAAGTGAAAGATCTGTATGATAAAAACTTCAAATCTCTGAAGAAAGAAATTAAAGAAGATCTCAGAAGATGGAAAGATCTCCCATGCTCATGGATTGGCAGGATCAATATTGTAAAAATGGCTATCTTGCCAAAAGCAATCTACAGATTCAATCCAATCCCCATCAAAATTCCAACTCAATTCTTCAACGAATTAGAAGGAGCAATTTGCAAATTCATCTGGAATAACAAAAAACCTAGGATAGCAAAAAGTCTTCTCAAGGATAAAAGAACTTCTGGTGGAATCACCATGCCTGACCTAAAGCTTTACTACAGAGCAATTTTGATAAAAACTGCATGGTACTGGTATAGAGACAGACAAGTAGACCAATGGAATAGAATTGAAGACCCAGAAATGAACCCACACACCTATGGTCACTTGATCTTCAACAAGGGAGCTAAAACCATCCAGTGGAAGAAAGACAGCATTTTCAACAATTGGTGCTGGATAACATCATTTTTTAAAATATCATAACCTAAAAATGAAAGCAGCACAAGTCCTGGAAATATACAATTTTTTTAAAATATGAGCCAAGACTTAAAAATAGAAGTAAGATTAATAATGATTAAAATTAATGAGTTAGTAACAATTTTTTTTCCTTTAGGGACAATTAGCTCAGCAGTTAAAAGCACTTTTTTTTATATGAACCATAGGAAGCTCACAACTACTAGCTCAGTGCCAGTGTATCTGACATCTCCTTGTATCTTTGAACACTTACACATATATGTACACACACATGCACACCACACACACACACACACACACACACACACACACACCACTAACACAAAAAGCAATCTGTTTATAAAATGTCCCTACAAATATAATTCTAAATTGTTTGAGATCACATTCACTTGTAAAACTAACTAGTAAACTGAAAAACATTTAAATATTAACTCATACCTTCTTTCTCAAACACTACTAGAAAGTTGAACTGGAGGGAATATTTCCAAATTCAGTATGTAAATTTGTAATTACCCTGGTAAAAGCCTGAAAATGATAGCACCCAATAGAGCAATACATCTCATGAATACAGATGCAAATAAGCCTCAAGTAAAAGTTTGCAAACTGAATTTAAACATCAGAGTAACTTTTCACAATCAGATTGCATTTAGTCTTTGATGAAAAGATGAGTCTACATTTACATCCAAAAGTGGATACACAACACTAAGAAGAGTGTAGCTGATAGTTAAATGATTATCACAATAAATAAAAAGAATTTGATAAAAATTGAAGATATTTTTAATTTTAAAAATTTCTTCACAAAGAAAGTTTGTATTTACCTAATCAAAAGACCATTTTTAGATATCATATTGTCACTATTCTCGAAAATGTCAACACAACTTTGAAGAGGCATGCGATTACTCTAAGGGCCTTAGAGATAAAATAGACATTCATGTAAGTGTAAAATTAATCTTTTTGGAAGAGAAAAGAGATTTTTATGTTTCTCTATCATAGAAAAATGTCCAAAAGACTGAGAACCACATGCCCTGACCTTGTTGCAGGCCAGAGACCCTGAACCAGCTCAGGCTTTCCTATGTCTCAGACTGCACTTCCCCAACCTGGAGCAGTGTCTAGGTACTTCCTTACAGCCTAGTACCTGCCCCAGCTTCAGCTATGGTATGGTATAAGCACAACAAATAATTTCTCACTAGTTTTACTCAAATATCCATGAAGAATACACTTAGCCTATTCAGATTTATACATACTATCTTCACCTTCTATTTATTACATTGCATATGACACACAGTTGTTTGTCCAATATATGGAAGGCACTAGCACACCTATCTGCAAATATATAGAAAGCCTCCCCCCCCCAAAATAAAATCCACTGAGACTGAACAACTTCAGTCTATTATAAGTTTTGAAATCACCTAGGCATAGTAGATTTTGAAATCGTATATTTGAAGCCAGCATGGCATAGATCAAAACTGCATTTGTCAGCAGGCTCCTGGGAACTACTACATGTAACCATTGCCGCATGGTTCTTATTTAAATTTAGAATGGTTCATGAGTTTGTGTAACATCGTTAGGCAGGGATGAGGATAATCTTGTTTTTATTGCTCCAATTTTAGTATGGGTGCTGCTTAAGTGAGCACAAGTTATTATTCATCTATTCTTTCTCATTACCAATTACTTATCTGTATGGATGACTAATCTGATCAGTTCAAGTATGCTCAGGAAAACAGCTATGTCTAGAAAAGCAGCTATATGTAACAGTCTCCCATCATGGAGTCCTTTCAACCTTCATGCTAATATTACTAACAGGAGAACAGTGAAGGCAGTAGAATTTGTTCTGGTAAGAACATCTCAGGAACATTTGTCTTTATTATCATGATCCCAGATGATTTCTGAACTTGGAAAAGAGTGAAGAATATGGGCCCCCAGGATAAGGGAATACAAATATTTTTATCTTGTACTCCATAAGCAGATTTGAGAAGGTAAGACCATGGAGTCAAATGGCTATTGCTAAAAACCAAGATGGTTTCAATAGTCAGGTGGGCAAATGGGGGCAAAGCTTACCCTCATTAAAATCCTTTCATAGATTAAAGGAATATCTGACAATGACAAAATTTATGTTCAAAAACTAAATGACAATTTGACTGTGCAATATATGGCAGACTTCTGTATGCACGACAGATGTATTCATTCAAAGAGAACTGAATAGTTCATGTGCAGTATATACTTAGACAAGAAAACAGAAAAAGTATAAAGTCAAAACATGTACAACATAGATTTACCTCATGAAAATGCTGCTATATGTAGTGGTTAGATAAGAAATGTTTTAAAGGGAAAAAAAAGACATTACAAACCATCTTCTCAATTGAGGAAAACTTTCCAATGTAGAACACGAGGGGCAATATGTGACCTGGTGCTCGTAGATGAATGCACTCACTACTTTTCAGAAATCCAGGCTGCTGAAGAGCTCCTTGAGGTATCAGGAGTCACAAAGAAAGCCATAAAAGAAAGAATGATGCCTAAGAAAATCTCTCCATAAACAGTCAACATTGAGCTAGGGACTGGAAGTTTCTCAGTCTAGGTTATAGAAACTAAAACATCTTGTGAAGAACAGAATATTGTCAGTGTATAAGGCTTTTAGCTAAAGGATTCCTCTCACCACCCTTATCACCACAGGTAAGAGTCATGGCAAAGATAAGCAAGAAGGTTTGGGGGAGGAAGATGTAGTCTTATAATTCAGACTTTGGGGAGGTTGAGACATGAACACTCATGATATTCATCCACGGTAGGACATGGATCAAGGTGGCTTTGGTCAAGAAGTATGTGGTGGCCCATGGTGGCACCTTGGCCTCTGATGACACAACCAAAGGAACACTGAGGACTCATTTTATTTGACAATGTTTCATTGGTGTGCAACTTACCAAGTCGACGAGGCTGGCTCACCAATGAACCACAAGGATTCATTTGTTTTTATTTCCCTTGTAGTAGGCCAGCAAGTATGCTCCACTATAAACAACTGCATTCACAAAGGTCCTAGAAATATTACGCGGGTCTTGATGCATATAACACTAGCAAATAATTGACCTTCTTTTCTACCTGCCTCATAGGTGCACTTTTAAGCCAAATTTTTAAAAATTATAATTCTGTATTTATAATATTAGTTCCATCAGATTGATTATAGTCTGTCCTTTAGTTCTATATCTGAAGAAACATGATGACAATACAATTAGAAGGTAATGTGTTGAGATTTTCTTTTTCTTCTTTTAAATGTGTTAATTATACTCAGAATCAACATTGGGATATTTTGAGCCTCCTGTGAGTTTGCCCATTATCACCATGTAGAAAAAGAAATCGTTTAACTACAACAATATAAGTGGTTGTGATTATTATTTTCTTTTAAAAACAGTGCAAATATTCATAATCATAAAATATTGAAATTTTTTAAAAATATATAACTGTCATCATTGTTGCATTTCACAAGTTAAAAGAACTTGAATATACTACTGATTTTCTAAATGTACCTCAACAAAGAACTAAATAGAAACATTATGAGATGAACTGAAACATGCCCTGTTGCTTCTCACTTCACATTTCTTTTAGAATGTTAGCTTTATGATTAGTATTGCATTTGTGATAATGATATTGGACACAAATTTAACATACTATTGTGTCAGGTATTTACCATTCTCAAATATGCAGAACTTATAAGATGGACCACTGCCAGTAAGAAAAGTCAAATAAGGATTTTGATGGATTAATCAAATTAATCTTCAAATTCAAATTTGAAGACTAGAATATATGAATGCTATTCATTGTGGTTAATTATCATATATCATGACAGTTACCCATGAAGTGATGCCAATAGGACCTGGGGAGCCAATATGACAGTGAAGATAAGTTGTATAACTCTTAGAAACTCTTTAAACCTACTGTGTAGATCACACAAGTATCCATCACAATTGGACAATTGCTCCAGTGCTAGAAGGTGTTGCCCTTGAGTTCACATTTGCAGAACTCAGTAACCAACAGAGAATAATGCTTGCCATAATGGTAGAATCTTTCAGCATCATAGTAATTTGAGTATCTTAAGATAAGAATTGTCAAGAGAAAAAAAATACAAAATGAGCAGTTGTGCACTGAGCTAATATGGGTGTCTAAATCATGTACTAATCATTCCCTTCTGTGTCTATAAAGACAGAGAGGTTGTTTGCCAGAAAAGTCCTTGTTCAGACTGCACAAATAACACTATTGATTCCCAGACAAAATGAATGCTTTATAAAAACAAAACAAACGCCATTTGTAGATGATCTATACACCAAAAGAAAATATCTTGCTGGAATTCTTACTAATCACAGAAGTGAATTTATTTCATTATCTGATAGTTGTTTTTTGTTTGTTTTTCTTTTTGTTATTTTAGCTGAAGGCTTTAAGCTTTTATTCTAGATACTGCAAAGTATAAAATACAAATCTAATAAATAGGAATGTCATCATGAGCATATAGTCCATAGCATAGGTCCAGGAACTCCATCATAAAGAAAATTAAACAAAGAATGACATCATTGTGAGCAGTGAGTGATAGAATATGCCCTAGAATTTTTATGAATGAAAAATAACATGTTTTTTATTAGCTTGGGATGGAGATGATAAGGTCAACATTCTTTTTTTTTTGGGGGGGGGTGTTTATTTCATTAACATTTCCAATGCTATCCCAAAAGTCCGCCACACCTTCCCCACCCACTCCCCCACCCACCCACTCCCACTTCTTGACCCTGGCATTCCCCTGTACTGAGGCATAAAAAGTTTGCACTAACAATGGGCCTCTCTTTCCACTGATGGCCAACTAGGCCATCTTCTGATACGTATGCAGATAGTGACACGAGTTCCAGGGGAGTACTGGTAAGTTCATATGGTTGTTCTTCCTATAGGGTTACAGATCCCCCCAGCTCCTTGGGTACTTTCTCTAGCTCCTCCATTGGGGGCCCTGTGACCCATCCAATAGCTGACTGTGAGCATCCACTTTTGTGTTTGCTAGGCCCCAGCATAGTCTCACAAGGGACAGCTAGATCTGGGTCCTTTCAGCAAAATCTTGCTAGTGTATGCAATAGAGTCAGCTTTTGGAGGCTGATTATGAGATGGATCCCCAGGTATGGCAGTCTCTAGATGGTCCATCCTTTCACCTGAGCTTCAAACTTCGTCTCTGTAACTCCTTCCATGGGTGTTTTGTTCCCAATTCTAAGAAGGGGCAAAGTATCCACACTTTGGTCTTTGTTCTTCTTGAGTTTCATGTGTTTCGCAAATTGTATCTTATACCTTGGGTATTCTAAATTTCTGGGCTAATATCCACTTATCAGTGAGTAAATATCATGTGAGTTCTTTTAAGATTGGGTTACCTCACTCAGGATGATGCCCTCCAGGTCCATCCATTTGCTTAGGAATTTCATAAATTCATTCTTTTTAATAGCTGAGTGGTACTCCATTGGATAAATGTACCACATTTTCTGTATCCATTCCTCTGTTGAGGGGCATCGAGGGTCCTTTCTAGCTTCTGGCTATTATAAATAAGGCTGCTATGAACATAGTGAAGCATGTGTCCTTCTTACTGGTTGGAACATCTTCTGGATATATGCCCAGGGGAGGTATTGCGGGATCCTCCTGTACTACTATGTCCAATTTTCTGATGAACCATGAGACTGATTTCCAGAGTGGTTGTACAAGCTTGCAAACCCACCAACAATGGAGGAGTGTTCCTCTTTCTCCACATCCTCACCAGCATCTGCTGTCACCTGAATTTTTGATCTTAAGCATTCTCACTGGTGTGAGGTAGAATCTCAGGGTTGTTTTGATTTGCATTCCCCTGATGATTAAGGATGCTGAACATTTTTTCATGTGCTTCTCAGCCATTCTGTATTCCTCAGGTGAGAATTCTTTGTTTAGCTCTGAGCCCCATTTTTTAATGGGGTTATTTGTTTTTCTGGAGTCCACCTTCTTGATTTCTTTATATAATGGATATTAGTACCCTATATGATTTAGGATAGGTAAAGATCCTTTCCCAATCTGTTGGTGGCCTTTTTGTCTTATTGACAGTGATTTTTGCCTTACAGAAGCTTTGCAATTTTATGAGGTCCCATTTGCCTATTCTCGATCTTACAGCACAAGCCATTGCTCTTCTATTCAGGAATTTTTCCCCTGTGCCCTTATCTTCGAGGTTTTTCCCCACTTTCTCCTCTATAAGTTTCAGTGTCTCTGGTTTTATGTGCATTTCCTAAATTCACTTAGATTTAACCTTAGTACAAGGAGATAGGAATGGATCAATTCTCATTCTTCTACATGATAACCAACAGTTGTGACAGCACCATTTGTTGAAAATGCTGTCTTTTTTCCACTGGATGGTTTTAGCTACCTTGTCAAAGATCAAGTGACCATAGGTGTGTGGGTTCATTTCTGGCTCTTCAATTCTATTCCATTGGTCTACTTGTCTGTTGCTATTCCAGTACCATGCAGGTTTTAATCACAATTGCTCTGTAGTACAGTTTTAGGTCAGGCATGGTGATTCCACCAGAGGTTCTTTTATCCTTGAGAAGAGTTTTGCTATCCTAGGCCTTTTATTATTCCAGACGAATTTGCAGATTGCCCTTTCTAATTCGTTGAAGAATTGAGTTGGAATTTTGATGGGAATTGCATTGAATCTGTAGATTGCTTTTGGCAAGATAGCCATTTTTACTATACTGATCTATATATATTGGTAGTTTTAGTATAAACTTATCAGCTCAGTGCACAAAGAAAACATTGTGTGATTCAGAAAAGAGTATACTTTACTTGGAATCTGGTGTCTTCTCTATATCTTTATTATAGGCAATATAGTCAATATCCTCATGTGACATCAGGACTCAGTTTTGTTAAAAGGCTTTTTCATGGATGAATTGGGTGCATGTATACTTGAAACTAGACCAGAACATTTGAGTGTTTATTCTGAAATCTATGTATTGGTGAGAGCAAGAATCTGCTGCAGAAATTACCACTAGACTATTGGAGATTGATGGTCTTTGCTTTATTCTAGAGACATGTAGCCATTAGGAAACAAGTAATTTCTACCTGTGCAGAAAATGAACTCCTAATCAGCTCTCCAAATTGTATGAAGTAGTTCACATAAAGTAGGTCTGGTTTGCAACATGAAGGATGCTGTTTGGAAGATGAAGCACCTCGCCTTTCCTCCAAAAGCTCAGTTCCCTAGCTCTCAGCTCATTTACAGAAGATCAAAGAAAAATTACCCACCTAATACTGCTGGCTTTTTAAATTCCACGTCTCCAGGACCCTGCCATCATTTTGTGGCCATTTCCTAAGTATAGTGACGTTTCCAATTAAGTGGCGGCCTAGTTCAGCCACTTCAGTGAAGTGAGTCATTTCTTCCATCTTTGCCAAAAAAGATTTGATTGATTTTTTTTTAATGTGCTAAACTTCACTTACATTCTAATTTATCTGAGTTGTTTGGTATCTGAAGATTTGAAGTTATTTGCTCAAAATAAAAATGCAACTGTAAGAACATGTTGGGAACATTGAATTTAATGGGAAATGGAACAATATGTTTTCATCACTCCTTGATTTCTTCGCTCTACTTAGATATCATCACTTCAATGTAGATCTCCACATCAATCTTTTATGTACTGTTTGTTATAACACATTGGAATATCATATGAAAGCATTAGTTGAGTTTGTAATTGTGTTTAATATTGTTGTTACATAAGATGCATAACTTAAACAAAAACAAACAAACAAACAAACAACAAAAAAGAGAGCCGGGTGTAAATGTGCACGCCTTTAATCCCAGCATTTGGGAGGCAGAGGCAGGTGGATTTCTGAGTTTGAGGCCAGCCTGGTCTACAAAATGAGTTCCAGGACAGCCAGGGCTATAAGAAGAAACCCTGTCTCAAACAAACAAACAGACAAACAAACAAACAAACAAACAAAAAAGATGCATCACTTAATATACATGAAAATTTGTTATTAGAGCCACAAAATTATGGACTTTTGAAAAGTAAAGGCAAAATATTATTCTAAAATGCTGTGTCAAAAAACAATAGTGTTTTCAGTATTGAAGGGCCATTTTTGAATGAAAAAAAAAGAAATCTCTTATAATTTATAAGTAGGATGGCATGCAAGTACTGTAGTTCAATAAAACATGCTTAAGATGTAAAACACATATTTTAGATCTTAGACTTACTATTATCAATTAATGCCATCATCTTTGAAAGTTTTTTTTTTAGCCAATTATTTACTACTTTGTGTTTTCTCCTTTTTTCATCCTTTTTCTTTCAACCTTTCAACCCCTAACAGTAGATAAGACAGAAAAAAAAATGATATGGAGGAAGAGATCTCTGAATCAAATCATTGCTCAGAAGTGGGAGCACTTTATTGGTAGACTTCTTCCTGCTGATTGGGGTCCTTGAGTTCCTTGGAGCACATTTGATCATCACCAGCAGGCTATCTAATTTCTTAACACACTTACTTTGCAAACAGTGAGCAACAACAACCAATAACAACCAACATCAACCAAACAACAATCCACTAACATCCCACTTGGCCTCTCAAAGCCGTAGCAATTTTTTAATTATTTTTTTAAGATTTTATTTATTTTATGTATATTAGTACACTGTAGCTGTCTTCAGACACACCAAAAGAGGGCATCAGAGCTCATTACAGATGGCTGTGAGCCCACCATGTGGTTGCTGGGAATTGAAGTCAGGATTTCTGGAAGAACACTCAGTGCTCTTAAGCACTGAGCCATCTCTCCAGCCCTGTCCGTAGCATTTATACACCCTCTCTAAAGTCACCAGATTTCCAAATGTCACACAATAGCAGAAACTATCTGTATCTGGCAAAACCCCCGCACCTCTACTAGAGGACAAGGTGTTGTGCCAAGCCAAAACAACAGCCAATCTGATGGCAGTCGGATCTTTTATTCAAGCTAGCTCAGGCCCTTCAGCACACTGCCATCATGCAGGCCAGTTTTGGTGAGGAGGAGCCCCAATGTCTATGGGGCAAGACTTTATAGAAAGCTACAAGCTGGGGTGTTTGTTTAATCATCTAATTGGAGAGCTACCATGGCCTTTAAAGCAATTGTCTGGTGCTAGGAGTCATATCATAAACTTCTTTCCTCTGCATTGATAGTAGTTAGAGGGGTCGGTTTGTAAACTGGGGATGCAGATCTGTTAGGGGGATAAACTGGAGATACTGGTCTTATTGAGGGTTAGCCTAGAGACTAGTGCTAGGCTCCGGTTTTGTTGTGGGGGGAGGGTTGTTACTTGGAAACTAATGCTAGGTGCCAGCCTGTGAGTTTACCTGAGTTCAAACTTAGGTCAAGTTCTCTTAAATGGAGTCTGAACTTAAAAGATTTGGCCTCTCAAGTACTGAAGCAGCTCCATATTCCCATACCTGGCATTAAAACAAAAATATATTTTTATAATATTTCTGTGTTTTTAAGAGAACCCAAAGTTCCAGAATTCTCACTCAAGTTTTCTACTTATATGAAGAGTGTGATGAGGTTTGTGACAACTACAGTCTATATACATTTTACCTCAGCTAAAATCTTTATACAAACTAAAATGTTTGCTTATTTATTGTATTTTCTAAGATTTATTTATCTTTGTTTTTATATGTATGGATGTCTTCTGCTCATTTATGTGTGCGCATCATATCAGACGGAGGCCCTGGAACAGGAGTTAGAGAAGGTTGTTAGTCACCATGCAGGTTATGGGTATCAAACCTGAGTCCTCTGGATCAACATTCTGTGTTCTTATTTGTAGAGCCACCACTCCAACATCCACAGATTAATAATTATATTTTTTTCATTTTCCTCAGACTATAGAGATGTTATCAGAATTCCTAAATTATCAAAAATGTTACTACACTAATATTTAATGTCATTACTTTAACTAAGCCACTTATATATAAAATTAAGAACAAATTTAAACAAAGAGATATATCAATTTGCTTCTACCCTTCACTATAGTTTTTTTTATTTTATAAAGAGTAAAATCTTCAGATTTTTTTACCTCACTACCTCATCAACTGATTCCCTGAGTTGTTTTATTTTTCATAAAAATAATTGCAAAGCTTTTTTGACCTAAATATTTAATATTTTAATATTAAAATAATTGCAAAGCTTTTTTGACCTAAATATTTAATATTTTAATATATCATCAATTATCTATCATTTATCTACATAATGAATGCTTTAGTGGATTAAATAAGCACTTTTAATGCTCATGTCCCTACAGTTCGTGAGATGGATGGGCCAGTACATGATGGCGTGTTTCTTCTCCTGATTTCTATAGGGCAGCTTAAAAGGAAATCAAGGACTGAAGATGGTTTTATTAATATGTGTATTTATGGTCCCAGTGACTGTATAGTCTGGAGCCTGGCTGCTCCTCTATTTCTCTATTTTTGTTATTGAACATGGAGGTCAAAACTTGTGCCCCAGGTCAAGTCCAGGAAAACCTATCTTCAATAAGTTAATAGAAAAAAGCAAAATTAAAAGTGAAAAATGATAAAAAATATAGGCATACATTTAATATGCATACATTGGAAAAAAAAGGACAAGGAGATCCCACATGCTGCTAAAATCAGTCTTCTGGGTTCTGGAGCAAGGTCAAGGTTTAAATAGAGGGCCAAGGATATGTGCATCTAAGCAGGCCTGGTCAAAGTGTGATATATTCACCATCTACCTATGTTTATCTAGATTTCAATATCATGCAAGGTGATCTGGCAAATTTTCAGAAATGTTTGAAATCTCTCTCTAGAAATATGTGCCCAATCTGGCTAATGCCCTTTACTTTTAATATGAGATGATCAAGAAAATGTCCATTTCTTGGGGTCCATTGTTTTAATGAACTAATAAATTAAAAGACACTAAGGTCTCTTTAGAATGTCTACATCTCAGCAAGACTGGATATATTTTCATCTAACTGTACCTCCTTCAGATCAAGTCAACAGTCCTTTCTTTCTGGAAGAGGAATTTTCTTGAGTTAAATCCCGTGACCAAAGACTTAAAGGTAAATAAGTCTCCCTCATTACTTAAAACAAGTATCAAGACTAGCAGAGCAGGTCAGAAGGTAGAATCTCCTGATTGAAAGAACAGACTGGAGATACAAAAATTAATACTAATAAATGTCACAACACTCAGAAAATGTTCAATATTTGTTACTCTTTTGCCTCTACATCCTCCTTAACTCCATATGCTAAAAGCTCATTCTCTTAAGACATACTTTTAATACTGCTTCACAGATAGAACAAAATATTCATGAAAGGAGTTACAGAGACAAAGTGTGGAGCAGAGACTGAAGAAATGACCATCCAGAGACTGCCCCACTTGGGGATACATCTCATATATAGTCACCAAACCCAGACACTATTGTGGATGTCAACAAGTGCTTGCTGACAGGTGCCTGATATAGCTGTTTCCTGAGAGGTTATGCCAGTTCCTGACAAATACAGAAGTGTATGCTCGCAGTCATCCATTTGACTGAGTACAGGGTTCCCAATGAAGGAGCTAGAGAAAGGACCCAAGGAACTGAAGGGGTTTGCAGCCCCATAGGAGGAACAACAATATGAACCAACCAGTACCCCCAGAGCTCCCAGGGACTAAATCAAAAACCAAAGAGTACACATGATGGGACTCATGTCTCCAGCTGCATATGTAGCAGAGGACAGTCTAATCAGTCATCGATGGGAGGAGAGGATCTTGGTCCTGTGAAGGTTCTATGCTCCAGTGTAGGGGAATGCTAGGGCCAGGAATCAGGAGTGGGTGGTTTGGTGAGCAGGGGGAGCAGAGAAGGAATAGGGGGTCTTGGGGGTGAGGAAAACCAGGAAAGGGGATAACATTTGAAATGTAAATAAAGAAAACATGTTAAAAAAAAGAATTTTGTAGACTGTTCCCATGAAACTAAGAAGGTCAGTGTTACTTAAAATGATTAAATTTGTACAAAGGGTTTTTTGTTGTTGTTGTTGACATTAAGTAGACATTATTTCAGACTTTTAAAAAATTACATTAAAGTGGTCACTTCTCCTCTAGGTACTCTTTCCCACAGTTCCTCATCCCATTCCTTTACCCCTGGTCTCTGAGAGAGTCCTCCTACCCCCTTACCAAGTTCCCCCTTCAAAATGAAAGCTTGAAAATAACATTAACAGTAAACTTGAACATCTCTAATAGAATGTTTTGACGACTATTATTATTAGTATCATTATTAATATTTACATCTTATATAACCCCTACTAAACTTTTCTGAAACAATGTATCATATCCTTGAGTTGGCATAATGATTTGGAAAATTGAATTTTTCAAAGCTCTTAAAGGTCCTCACAAAGCTACATTGTAAATATGTTAAATCATAAATTAATAAAGCTTAAAGAGAGCTTTCATCAGCTGTTCTGTAATGTCAAGCTAGGCATTCATGAAGGCCAGGATCAAGTTCTAAGTGTAGAGATGCTAATATTCAATACACATGTATTTTGTTCACTCCATTTGGATGTTCTCTCAATATTTCTAGAATCCTGTGGCTGTGATAGTAACAGATGTTTGGGAAGCATTCTGAGGTATAGAGATGATTAAATGGCTTTAGTTCATTTTTTAGTATGTTTTGTTTATACACACACATACATACACACGGAATGTGTGCATGTTGATGCAAAAGACATGGGTATCACCTTAAAACAGAATGAGAAATTGTTTATTCTGGAGTCCTGTTGAAAGAGCATGTTCCAGAAACACAAGTTAAAGTTTCCCCAAATTCCTTCTTCCAGAGCAGTTCCATGAATGTCAAAGTTTTAAAGAACAAAGAAAAGTGTAAACAAGACCAGTTTAAAATTTATTGGAGAGTATATAAAAGAAGCAGTTACAGTGAGATGGGAGAAGCCTTTAAAAAAATACATCTAAGATTCTATTTGATGATATTCTTAGATTGGATTGGTAGAACCGAGGGATCTGCTAAGTTAATAGATTCAAAAACATTTACACTCATAAGATTTTAGGTCTGATACAGAGGTAAGCAAAGAATAGCAGTTTCAGATATTTAAAAGTAACTAACTTCTGGACCTGTGACATTCCAACCAATCTTTGCAAGATACTGAAATGCTAACCATCTAATCAGTTCCTGCACATATATTGGCATGGTCTGTGTGCGTATGCATGAGCATGTGTGTGTGTGAGGGCGGGCAAGAGAGAGGAAGAGTGTGTGTGCTTGTGTATGCACACATGTAAATATTCGTGCACATGTGTGTGGAGTTCAGAGGTTTACAATGGATGTCTTCCTCAGTCACTCTACACTTTATTTACTGATGCTGGGTCTCTCACTAACCAGTAGCTAGCTGATTCTTCTTGTCTGCTCTTGAGTTGCCCTTTCTCTGCCTCTGGAGTGCTGGGATTATAGTTTTGCCATTAAGCTCATCTACCATTTAAGCCAATGTTAGGATGTAAACACTAGTACTCACAGTAGAGAAGCAAGCACATTATCTCCTAAGTTATCTCTCCAGCTGTCATTCTGTTTTTAATCATCAAAATTCCAAGAAAACCAAATGAAAATATTCTATTAAAAGAATATACATATAAACACCTTTATACAGAATAAATAGGTTGTATTTAGGAATATATGAATATACATATACGTGTGAAGTAGTAATTAGTGAAAATGATTCAAAAAACTTGAAGAAAAGCAGGAGGAGTATATGGGAAGGTTTGGAGGCAGGAAAGAGGAGGGTAAAGTGTAATTGTAATTTCAAAACTGAAACATAGAAATACAAATATTAGAATCACTATAAAATTAATTGATTTGATAATAATATGGAAAATAACTATATCATTGCTAATACATGTGCAAGTCAATAAAAGCTTTTGTTTGTCACTTGGATTTCTTTAAAACAGACTAACTGATTTGATAAATATTTAAGTTAAATTCTGGCTGGTGATGGGTAGAATGATGAATTGAAAATCAGTGCTCATGTTTTCTCACTTTAGGCTCCTTTTAATGGAAAGGTTCTTCCATTGGGTAAAGCATAGCCCCAGCAACCTCTCAGTTTCACCTAACATCAGACCCTCTAACTTGGCTCTTTCTTACCAAGAATAGAAACAGAATGGATAAATAAACATTGTGAATTCACTCAGTCACTTCTGAGGTTCATTTCTTTTAACTCTTCATGGAAAGAAAATAAATTGCTTGACCCTAAAGATTATTCTTAATAATAATTATGCATTTAAAAGCATTCTCAGAGATGAAGCAGTGGTGGGTGATTGAATGTCATACATACTCCTTGCTTAAAATTTGTGAACTTTTTTTTCTCACATTGTGACAATGCAAACCCTCATTCAAAGTGAACAGTTCTGTATCAAATTAGAATAATTTATGATATCTTTGTAAGAAATCTCAGTGCCTATTTTCAATTTTTATTGTTATAAAGCCTCTAAAAGATCATGTATAAATCTCAAATATTCAAAGCCAAATAGTAGTTTCTGTAAAAAAAAAAAAAAAGAAAGAAAAAGATGTGAAAATAAGCATTAGAAGCATAAAAGAGTCTAATATATTATTTTTAATATATTTCAAATTAAAACCTTATAATTTAGAAGTTTTGTGTTGCAAAGTTTGCTTTTGATGGTTTTCACTTCTAAGTTATGATTACACATGCTATAAATTTTTCATTTGCAAAGTCTAGTTTTAGGAGAGGTCACCTCAAAGCCATTCAATTAGCTAAAGGTAGTACCTATTAATTAACTCTTGGGGTAACAGTAATGATTGCATTTCATTGTTTGCTGTCATCTGGCCCAAAACAGACTTTCATTATCATTTCCACATTCCCAAGTACCTCAAATAAACTTATCTTATATATTGTTTTCATGATTATTTGCCATGCATATGTGATCTAGCTACTTAATTTATTTCTGAGTTTGTTGTTGACTCTGCATAATGATGGCAAATTTAAGAGTACAGAGAGAAAGGCAAAAATATGCTAGAAAAAAAGGATTTCAAAGTAATTAAATAATTTTTAATGTGCTTACAAATGACTTGAAATCTCATTAGGAAAATTAGGGTAAAATCTCAGTTATGTTTCTAACAAATTATTGAAAACAAAATGATTCTGTTTTGTGCTTTTAGTGAATATGAACTTAATTTGACTAGTTATATTCATTATTGTCTTTGCCTACTTGGGTTTCAATGACAATATACCCTAAGCAAAATGGTTTATAAATAACCAAACTAGATTTCTTACCGATTATAAGCCTGTTCTGAGAAGGAGTTAGGTGATTTAGTATTGCGTCCCGCTCGACCGGCAAGAAAGATGCAACAAACCAGAATCTTCCGCGGCAAGAGCTTTATTGCTTGCTCTCAGGAAGATCCTGAACCAGGAAAATGGCACTGCTTTTATAACCCGCAGCGTGACGTTTCAGCACCTGATATGGCGTGACAGCTCCTGATTCGTTGCTTGCCCCCACTATTACACCCCGAGAATGGGAGTGACTAGGAGTGAATTCACTCTCGCACCTGCGTGCAAGGCTTGTTTACTAGTTAGGCACAGCGGAGGCCCACGCCATCTTATAATGGCGATTGCTAGCGGCACACACGGCTCTCCTCAGAGATTACTGGCAGCATGCATGTTTTTGCTCGCAGCACGTACCGGCTCTCCACAATTTAGTATTGAATGAGGCTGGACTTTCTGGTCAAAGATGATGCCTCACATCTCTGACAGGCATAGAGGAAGGGCGATGTGACACTATGGGGCCTCCCCTATAAGGCATTCATAACAGTTAGGATGAACCCGCAGTCTGGATTTAACTCTATAAGGCTTCACCTCCTACTAAAATTATTTTACAGGATTATAATGTCAATATTTAGAGAGTAGGGCTTACTTATTTATATTTTAACACTTATAAATTTAATATTTACAATATGAATTTAAATGAAATTGAATGTAGATTAAAATGCTTTAATCACTTCAGATATATATATCTGAAGTAATTAAAGCATATATATATATATGTATCACATGACAAGTACAAGGATGTGTCTTCAATAAAACTTATGGTCACAATTCACAATAAATACAACCTCAGCAAATTAATACTGAGTGCAGAATACTGAGTGTTTATAAAATTTATAACATATATAGAAAATAATTGGTCAGTAGCAGGGTTTTAAATGTCCTTCTTCATCTGTGGAAAGGCTTGGCTGTCTCATTTTGATTCACAGACAAGATTTGGACACAGGACCTGTGATGTGCTCTTTGGGAATTCCATGATGTCCCTTGAAATTCCAATGTCAGATTGTTAATGACTTTCAGCTGTCTTAGGAGCTTAGATAGTTCCAGGTGGCTTAACTATGTGTTTGCAACAGCACAACTACTGACGTTAATTTCTGCCTTGAATTTTTTGAGCCCAAGATTTCTATCACAGATCTTGGGTCTTCAGTCTAGTAATAACATGAATCCCTGTACAATGAAGACCAGCAATCCTCACAAAATATTCCCTTGGGAAAAGTAAAGTTTGCAAATTCACCCCCCCCACACACACACACACACAAACACATACACAGAGGAGTCATTAAGAACATGGATTCATAGAGAAGATTCTTTAGTTTCAAAGAATCCTACACGGTGGGTTCTGGACATATCTGAAGACACTTTGAAAGACTTGGAAAGGATGAGGAGACAGTTAGTGGCGTGTGTATGGATGCTTCTTTCTTCCTGTAGTGAGGATGTGTGCCTGTTGCTTCTAGTTTGGTGAAAATAGGAAAAGCTTTTCTCTTTTCAACAAGCCTCCATCTAGCTACTCATGTAAACTTTTCTCCGGTAGCCTGAGACAACTGAGCTTTCCCCCTAACCCGTGTAACCGTCCCATTAAAGGCATACATTGCCTTACAGCTGGGTGCTCATAATGGACCCAGCACATTGGACTGTCTTTGCCAATACAGGCTCCATCCTCAGCAATCTTTAAGTGTCTGCATGTTTGGATCAATCAAAACATAATGATATAACTGGGTCTCTACAACCAACTTGTAACAAACATGAAAAGCTGCATTTGTATTTAAGTGTCATAACACATAGTATGTCTTAAACGTGGCTTATGATATAATAGAACCATTGAAGTAAATGGCAAGGAACAACAGGGAAATCAATGGGTAGAATTATGCCTTCGTCTATATATTTCATTTTTTCCTTTCAATTCACGTAGGTGAAAAGCTTTCCCTTGACCACATACTGGTAAGAAGAGTTGAGATGAAAATTAGATCATGGGATACAAGCCCTGTTAGCTTTCAGCTTCCTGGGAGACACTGGTGACTATTACAGGACATATCTGTTTTCATCTTGACTTTCATTTATGTGAGAAACAGTTTCATACGCTACATGGATTGCTCTCAGTGTCTTCTCTCTCCAGCAATATTTCCTGCTGAAGCACAATTTAAAATCTGTCATTGCAGTCTCCTCAGATATTTGGAAGCCATACTATGTAGATGAAAAGTTATTGCCATCTGATATGTTTTATTATTATTATAATATATTCAGTTTTAAGATGCAGCTAAAGAAGAGGAATAGTGCAAATGATTTCTTCAATAAAGCAGTTATTATAAAATATACTGAGCTATTTTCCATAAGTGTGTCCATAGAGCTACATTATTGAGAAAAATTCTGGAAAGAAAATCAGCTCAATATGACAGTTTCTAATAGTAAAAGAGAAATATTTTCTAAGTAAGGCATAAAATTAGAAGCTTTTATTTAATATATCCAGGTTATTGAGCAAAATAGAAAACCACTATGTTTACCATATAACAAATTTAGCAATCAGAGTTTTAAATCTACTTTAACACAAGCTTTTACTTCATCATGTTTGCCACAAGCAATATTTCCAGGGTAGATGTTTTCATGTTGAAATTTTTTGTGGCCTAAGGGACCTTATTTCTTATGATTTACACTGTACTGGTTTGTATTTTTTATCAAGCACATTATACAGTTTCTAGTAGTTTCATAAATAGTAATCAAGAAAGTAAAACATTTAGATAAAATATGTTTAGTGTGAATTATTTCTCATTTTTCAGAATTGTCTTAGAATATTGGTATAGCAAATGGAAAGGATGAATGGTTACTTTAGTTGGATTTTACTCCATATTTGGTACACTGTGCAGTTTATTCAGTTTGGAAAGTCAAACTAAAATTGTATATCTTTATTCAAATAACTATGTGCTAAACACTGTACATGTCAAGAGTAGAAATCTTTCCTGCTCTCAAGGCTCAGAGAATATGATATGGGGAACACATTCAATTTATCCGCTAGGGTACTTATGGTAGTATTCTATCTTTGATTCAAGCGTTAGAGGAGACAGAAACACTATTTCTTTACTCAGTGTCTTTGTGAAATTATATACCTTTCTCATTTCAATGCTTTAGTTATGAATAATAATTGGCTATTCTTTATATCATGTGGTAACTGTAATATTTCATTTCTCTACCAGATCCAAGTATACAATTTAGTAGGTGCAACTACAGCAATGGCAGTTCTTGGGTTTTAAGAGCACTTTATGCTCAATAGAGCTTACTATGATATATTAAATTTTTAAAAAATCTATATAATTTGATTTTTTTAATTTCCAAGACCTAATATATGCTATATACCTAGAGTTGGTTTATATTTTCCTATTTGACCTTCTTTCCTACAAAAATTTTTGTTTTACTTTTGTTTTGTTTTTGTTTATTGCATGTTTAGATTTTGATTCCATACTCAATTTCCTTTTAAAAAATGATTTATTTATTTATGTGTGTGTGTTGTATTCATATATATCTGTTCAACACAAGTCTGCATGGTACCTGTGGATATCCTAAGAGGGCATCGGATCCCTTAAATTGGAGGAACAGATGGTGTTGAGGAACCCTGTGTGGGGTGGGCAGCAAAGAGGAATCTGCTATAAGAACATCAAGAATTTACTTTTAACTGCTCAGCCATTTCTCCAGACTCCACATTACCCTTCCTTTATAGGATAATTTTGTGTTTATTTAACTCTTATTAAAAGTATCTTTCTCATTGGGCAGTGATGGCACATGACTTTAATCCCAGCACTTGGGAGGCAAAGGCAGGCAGATTTCTGAGTTCAAGGCCAGCCTGGTCTACAGAGTGATTTCCAGGACAGGCAGGGCTATACAGAAAAACCCTGTCTCAAAAAACCAAAAGCAAATCGAAACAAAACAAAACAAAGGAAAAACAAACAAACAAACAAAAATAATGAAAGTATCTTTCTGAAATAAATCACATTATTACATTTCTCTATAATCATATAAAATTTTAACACAGTTCAATCTAATTCTAACATCAATGGCCACAAGAAAAGAAAAATCATGTAAACCCAGTAGTTGGCTCCTAAAATTGTTGCTTTCAATCTAGAATCCTACCTGTTAACCTGTTCTGAATTGGTTTCACATACTGCTTATTTAGCTATAGCTTTTAATTCTGAAATCTGTGACTTCATGTAGAAAAAAGTAAGGTAAATATTGACCACATTATCAAAGATATACTTTGCTCTGTCAATATGTAGTGGATTATTTTTAGATCCTTCTTGTCTCCACCTATCACACAGTGTGGCACAGCTTGCTATAATAGACAGGTCTGTGTTTGCTCAGATCATTAGGCACAGGAGAAATGGTGGGGGTGTCCACACTCTCAGAGGAGAATGGAGGTGGGAGCAGGTAACAGGAAAGAGAGGTGGTTAGCAGGATGAAAAAAATGAATGGATGAATGGATAAATAAATAGAAAAAAAGGTAAAGGAGTTTGGAACCAGCCATTCTGCTTACTATGAACACAGAGGTCCATTCTGAGCCAACGTGTAAATGTGAGGAACCATTTCATCACATTGTCTATTGTTTAATCAATTTATTTATTTATTTATTTATGTGTGGTATCAGGTGTATGTTTAGATGTCACAAGACAACCTGGAGGACTTGGTTGTTTTTTCCACTATAGAATCCTAGAAATTGAACCTAGAACCTAGAGAGTTCACCAGGACTGGTAAAATTATTATTGTTGTTGTTATTATTATTATTATTATTAATCATTCCATTCATTTAAATCTCAACTGATATCCACTTCCCTCCACAAATCCCCATCCCACAAAGAACTAAAGGTACCTGAATAAAAACTGGATGGAGGAGAGATGATCTTCCCCAGGGAAGAGCATGACAATTGATTGTTTAGTGCCAAATGGTCAGCCTTGAAAATAAAACATACCTAACATTAACATGTGGATGAGAAGGTTATTTACAAGAATATATATATATATATATATATATATATATATATATATATATATATTAACCTTAGATTTTAGCCTCCCTATTTCCCTATTCAAAAGAAAGGCTGGAGTGAATAGTAGGACCAGTGAGCTATACTTGTTCCCCCACAGTGAAACCCTATATCTAAATAGATCTATAAAAAAAGGAATAGAAGTTATCCATAGGGGAGAGGTTCTATATGAACGAGCTTCATTTTTGTTGCTATGACAAAAATAGCCTGAGCAAAAGCAACTAAGAGGAGAGAAAAATTCCTCATGATTAGAGGCTACAGTCGATCACTGTGGGTAAATTACAGTGGCAGGAACTTTAGAGAGCTGAAGCCACAGTCAATAGCAAAAAGAGGGAAAAAAATGCCACCTCCACAATCCTCTCACAGTTCCATATCTTAAGAGTCACATGGAACAGTAGTTGCACTTGCTTGCTCCAAGTTTTAGTTCCAGTAAATTTCTATTTCTGTGCAAAAACTCTTGACACACTTATTTCCTGAGATTTTTTTTTCTTAATGATTACTATATTTTTTGAATATCCTCCTTCTCCTGACTCTAACTCTACACATGTCTCTCCCCTACTTCTTCTCATATTCATGACTCTTTCATTATTAAATGTGTATGTAGGTGTGGTATGTATGCATGCATATATTTATATCTGTATACACATAAACAACTTTATTGAATCTATTTAGAGTTGCTCATGTATATGTGTGTTTAAGGCTGACTATTTTGAATTGGGTCCTCTATCAGGAGAATCATCTATGGAACAGTTTAATTCCCCCTTTCTCAGTAGACAGTGATTGCCTGCAGCTTTTCATCTAGCACTGGTACCCAGTGAACTTTCCCCCGTGCATGTTAGCAAGCCAGCTGATATTTTCATTATGCAAGACTTGTATAGGTGACCACATTTTAAAAGATTTGATGAGTACGGCTTTCCTTTCACATCTTGAAGGAACTATCCTGTAGTAGATTTCTTGGCCCTCTCACCCTTACATTTTTTTCAGTCTCCTGTGATGTTCCCTTAGCCTTCAGTATAGGGGGTGGAGCATCCCATGGTAACTTACTTTCTGAAATTCTAACAGTTGTGGACTTCTAGGAAAAGAAAATTCTTTGGTGGTAGGAGCTCTAATAATCTATGGATATAAGGACAAATATTTACGAGATAGGAATTAAACAAAGGGATGAAAATGCCATTAGTAGGTTCATTACTCTTTAAATCCCATGACTACACAAGATATGTGTAGTTGTTTAGGTTTATAGCATTAGGCTTAAAGTTTCTCCTAATGAAAAGGCCTTATGTTTTATTAGACATGGTTATCTGAGTTACAAAGGTGCCACGTTGAACCACTGAGGATAGTTTCCTCAGCTGGCATTGTGATGTTTTGACAACTGGGTAGGAACTATTGATTGCTTTTCTTAATACATTGCACTTTTTGCACTATTAGAGCTATCCTCCAGGGAGGTAACTTTTAAGTCATTTCCAGCATGATTAATCCCAGTCCTTTGCCTCATGTTTTGGAGACCTCAGTAATATGGTTTAAGTTTGAAGTTCTCAGAGGCAACCAAGAGCAAGTGCAACAGATTCTATTGTTGTCTGAGTCACTTAGATTCTAGTGACAAACAACTCAAATGGAGACTCCTGAGCTGGAGTCTTTAATAAATAGGCTATGGTTTTTGAGAGAAGTATTATCACCTCATGGGGCATAATTCCAATTAATATGTATTATAAATGTAATGTATATATGTAATGTATCAATATAATATAATGTATATTTATAATAGTATATACCATTTTTTTTCTTTCCATTTTTTATTAGGTATTTAGCTCATTTACATTTCCAATGCTATACCAAAAGTCCCCCATACCCAAGCATCCCCACTCCCCTACCCGCCCACTCCCCCTTTTTGGCCCTGGCGTTCCCCTGTTCTGGGGCATATAAAGTTTGTGTGTCCAATGGGCCTCTCTTTCCAGTGATGGCCGACTAGGCCATCTTTTGATACATATGCAGCTAGAGTCAAGAGCTCCGGGGTACTGGTTAGTTCATAATGTTGATCCACCTATAGGGTTGCAGATCCCTTTAGCTCCTTGGGTACTTTCTCTAGCTCCTCCATTGGGAGCCCTGTGATCCATCCATTAGCTGACTGTGGGCATCCACTTCTGTGTTTGCTAGGCCCCAGCATAGTCTCACAAGAGACAGCTACATCTGGGTCCTTTCAATAAAATCTTGCTAGTGTATGCAATGGTGTCAGCGTTTGGATGCTGATTATGGGGTGGATCCCTGGATAAGGCAGTCTCTACATGGTCCATCCTTTCATCTCAGCTCCAAACTTTGTCTCTGTAACTCCTTCCAAGGGTGTTTTGTTCCCACTTCTAAGGAGGAGCATAGTGTCCACACTTCAGTCTTCATTTTTCTTGAGTTTCATGTGTTTAGGAAATTGTATCTTATATCTCGGGTATCCTAGGTTTTGGGCTAGTATCCACTTATCAGTGAGTACATATTGTGTGAGTTCCTTTGTGAATGTGTTACCTCACTCAGGATGATGCCCTCCAGGTCCATCCATTTGGCTAGGAATTTCATAAATTCATTCTTTTTAATAGCGGAGTAGTACTCCATTGTGTAGATGTACCACATTTTCTGTATCCATTCCTCTGTTAAGGGGCATCTGGGTTCTTTCCAGCTTCTGGCTATTATAAATAAGGCTGCTATGAACATAGTGGAGCATGTGTCCTTCTTACCAGTTGGGGCATCTTCTGGATATATGCCCAGGAGAGGTATTGCTTGTGGGAAGCCGCCCCCACATTCACTGTTACAAGATGGCGCTGACAGCTGTGTTCTAAGTGGTAAACAAATAATCTGCGCATGTGCCAAGGGTAGTTCTCCACTCCATGTGCTCTGCCTTCCCCGTGACGACAACTCGGCCATGGGCTGCAGCCAATCAGGGAGTGATACGTCCTAGGCGAAGGATAACTCTCCTTAAGAGGGACAGGGTTTCGCTTTTGCTTTGGGGGCTTGCACTCTTGCTCCTGAAGATGTAAGCAATAAAGTTTTGCCGCAGAAGATTCTGGTTTGCTGCGTCTTTCCTGGCCGGTCGCGAACGTGTGTAAGAGTTGGTGCCGAAACCCGGGAAGAAAGAACCCGGGACGAAAAAACCCGGGACAAGAAAACTCGGGGCGGGAGTTAACCATCACCAGCGCAAGGAAGATTCTTCATTCCGGAACCAGAACTGCGGGTCACGGTAATGAAGTGTTCCCGTAAAACAGACTGTTGAGAAGGATTCAACTGCATGAATTCAGAACTCTTCAGCTGGGGAACAGGGGTACCAGTGAGTACAGCTTTACAAGGTAAGTCTGGTCTTGAACTTTCTAACGAAATTCAAGACAGTCTATCAGAAGTAAAGTGGGAAATAGCTTTACAAGGTATGTTTGGCCTTGAACTTTTTTTAGTGTTAGGAGCCTTTTTGTTCCTTTTCACATGTTATCAAGTGGTTAAGGTAGGGCTGAAAATTTTGGATGAAATTCAGGGCAATCTATCAGAAGTAAAGCGGGGAGAGAGAGTAGGAGCAAAGAGGAAATATGGTACACAAACTAAGTATACAGGCCTTTCCAAGGGTCTTGAACCCGAGGAAAAGTTAAGGTCAGGTAAGAATACCTGGGGAGAGATTAGAAGGAAGGAAAAGAAAAAAGAAAAGAAAAAAGATCAATTAGCGGAGGTCTCTAGGAGAAGGAGCCTATACTCATCACTAGATGAGCTCAAGGAGCCAGCTCTTGGTAGCTCTGAATCAGATGATGAATTCTCCCCTGAAGAAACAGACTGGGAGGAAGAAGCAGCTCATTATGAAGGAAAAGGGTACCAGCCAGATAAAGTGCTAGCTAATCAGTTAAGGAAAAAGCCAAAAGCGGCTGGCGAAGGCCAGTTTGCTGCTTGGCCTCCGGGCAGTCGGCTTCAAGGTGCACTTCCGCCCTATGCGGAGCCCCCGCCCTGCGTAGTGCGTCAGCCCTGCGCAGAGAGACAATGCGCAGAGAGGCAATGCGCAGACTCATTCATTCCCAGAGAGGAACAAAGGAAAATACAACAGGCATTTCCGGTCTTTGAAGGAGCCGAGGGTGGGCGTGTCCACGCTCCGGTAGAATATGTGCAGATTAAAGAGCTTGCCGAGTCGGTCTGTAAATATGGAACCGATGCTAATTTTACCTTGGTGCAGTTAGACAGGCTTGCCGGCATGGCACTAACTCCTGCCGACTGGCAAATGATTGTAAAAGCCGCTCTCCCTAGTATGGGCAAATATATGGAATGGAGAGCTCTATGGCAAGAGGCTGCACAAGCGCAGGCCCGAGCAAACGAAGCTGCTTTGACTCCAGAGCAGAGAGATTGGACTTTTGACTTGTTAACGGGTCAGGGAACTTATTCTGCTGATCAAACAAACTACCATTGGGGAGCTTATGCCCAAATTTCCTCCACGGCTATTAGGGCCTGGAAGGCGCTCTCCCGAGCAGGTGAAGCCACTGGACAACTAACAAAGATCGTCCAGGGACCTCAGGAGTCCTTCTCAGATTTTGTGGCCAGAATGACAGAGGCAGCAGAGCGTATTTTTGGAGATTCAGAGCAAGCCGCACCTCTGGTAGAACAGCTCATTTATGAGCAAGCCACACAGGAGTGCCGAGCGGCCATAGCCCCAAGAAAGAACAAAGGCTTACAAGACTGGCTCAGGGTTTGTCGGGAGCTTGGGGGACCTCTCACCAATGCAGGCTTAGCGGCCGCCATCCTTCAATCCCAAAACCGCTCCATGGGCAGAAATGATCAGAGGACATGTTTTAACTGCGGAAAGCCTGGGCATCTTAAGAAAGATTGCAGAGCTCCAGATAAACAGGGGGGGACTCTCACTCTTTGCTCTAAGTGTGGCAAGGGTTATCATAGAGCCGACCAGTGTCGCTCTGTGAGGGATATAAAGGGCAGACTCCTTCCCCCACCTGATAATCAATCAGCTGATGTGCCAAAAAACGGGTCATCGGGCCCTCGGTCCCAGGGCCCTCAAAGATATGGGAACTGGTTTGTCAGGACCCAGGAAGCAGTCAGAGAGGCGACCCAGGAAGACCCACAAGGGTGGACCTGCGTGCCGCCTCCGACTTCCTACTAATGCCTCAAATGAGTATTCAGCCGGTGCCAGTGGAGCCTATACCATCCTTGCCCCCGGGAACCATGGGCCTTATTCTCGGCCGGGGTTCACTCACCTTGCAGGGCTTAGTAGTCCACCCTGGAGTTATGGATTGTCAACATTCCCCTGAAATACAGGTCCTGTGCTCAAGCCCTAAGGGCGTTTTTTTCTATTAGTAAAGGAGATAGGATAGCTCAGCTGCTGCTCCTCCCTGATAATACCAGGGAGAAATTTGCAGGACCTGAGATAAAGAAAATGGGCTCCTCGGGAAATGATTCTGCCTATTTGGTTGTATCTTTGAATGATAGACCTAAGCTCCGCCTTAAGATCAACGGAAAAGAGTTTGAAGGCATCCTTGATACCGGAGCAGATAAAAGTATAATTTCTACACATTGGTGGCCCAAAGCATGGCCCACCACAGAGTCATCTCATTCATTACAGGGCCTAGGTTATCAATCATGTCCCACTATAAGCTCCATTGCCTTGACATGGGAATCCTCTGAAGGGCAGCAAGGGAAATTCATACCTTATGTGCTCCCACTCCCGGTTAACCTCTGGGGAAGGGATATTATGCAGCATTTGGGCCTCATTTTGTCCAATGAAAACGCCCCATCGAGAGGGTATTCAGCTAAAGCAAAAAATATCATGGCAAAGATGGGTTATAAAGAAGGAAAAGGGTTAGGACATCAAGAACAGGGAAGGATAGAGCCCATCTCACCTAATGGAAACCAAGACAGACAGGGTCTGGGTTTTCCTTAGGGGCCATTGGGGCAGCACGACCCATACCATGGAAAACAGGGGATCCAGTGTGGGTTCCTCAATGGCCCCTATTCTCTGAAAAACTGGAAGCTGTGATTCAACTGGTAGAGGAACAATTAAAACTAGGCCATATTGAACCATCTACCTCACCTTGGAATACTCCAATTTTTGTAATTAAGAAAAAGTCAGGAAAGTGGAGACTGCTCCATGACCTCAGAGCCATTAATGAGCAAATGAACTTATTTGGCCCGGTACAGAGGGGTCTCCCTGTACTTTCCGCCTTACCACGTGGCTGGAATTTAATTATTATAGATATTAAAGACTGTTTCTTTTCTATACCTTTGTGTCCAAGGGATAGGCCCAGATTTGCCTTTACCATCCCCTCTATTAATCACATGGAACCTGATAAGAGGTATCAATGGAAGGTCTTACCACAGGGAATGTCCAATAGTCCTACAATGTGCCAACTTTATGTGCAAGAAGCTCTTTTGCCAGTGAGGGAACAATTCCCCTCTTTAATTTTGCTCCTTTACATGGATGACATCCTCCTGTGCCATAAAAACCTTACCATGCTACAAAAGGCATATCCTTTTCTACTTAAAACTTTAAGTCAGTGGGGTTTACAGATAGCCACAGAAAAAGTCCAAATTTCTGATACAGGACAATTCTTGGGCTCTGTGGTGTCCCCAGATAAGATTGTGCCCCAAAAGGTAGAGATAAGAAGAGATCACCTCCATACCTTAAATGATTTTCAAAAGCTGTTGGGAGATATTAATTGGCTCAGACCTTTTTTAAAGATTCCTTCCGCTGAGTTAAGGCCTTTGTTTGGTATTTTAGAAGGAGATCCTCATATCTCCTCCCCTAGGGCTCTTACTCTAGCTGCTAACCAGGCCTTACAAAAAGTGGAAAATGCCTTACAGAATGCACAATTACAACGTATTGAGGATTCGCAGCCTTTCAGTTTGTGTGTCTTTAAGACAGCACAATTGCCAACCGCAGTTTTGTGGCAGAATGGGCCATTGTTGTGGATCCATCCAAACGTATCCCCAGCTAAAATAATAGATTGGTATCCTGATGCAATTGCACAGCTTGCCCTTAAAGGCCTAAAAGCAGCAATCACCCACTTTGGGCGAAGTCCATATCTTTTAATTGTACCTTATACCGCTGCACAGGTTCAAACCTTGGCAGCCACATCTAATGATTGGGCAGTTTTAGTTACCTCCTTTTCAGGACAAATAGATAACCATTATCCAAAACATCCAATTTTACAGTTTGCCCAAAATCAATCTGTTGTGTTTCCACAAATAACAGTAAGAAACCCACTTAAAAATGGGATTGTGGTATATACTGATGGATCAAAAACTGGCATAGGTGCCTATGTGGCTAATGGTAAAGTGGTATCCAAACAATATAATGAAAATTCACCTCAAGTGGTAGAATGTTTAGTGGTTTTAGAAGTTTTAAAAACCTTTTTAGAACCCCTTAATATTGTGTCAGATTCCTGTTATGTGGTTAATGCAGTAAATCTTTTAGAAGTGGCTGGAGTGATTAAGCCTTCCAGTAGAGTTGCCAATATTTTTCAGCAGATACAATTAGTTTTGTTATCTAGAAGATTTCCTGTTTATATTACTCATGTTAGAGCCCATTCAGGCCTACCTGGCCCCATGGCTCTGGGAAATGATTTGGCAGATAAGGCCACTAAAGTGGTGGCTGCTGCCCTATCATCCCCGGTAGAGGCTGCAAGAAATTTTCATAACAATTTTCATGTGATGGCTGAAACATTACGCAGTCGTTTCTCCTTGACAAGAAAAGAAGCCCGTGACATTGTTACTCAATGTCAAAGCTGCTGTGAGTTCTTGCCAGTTCCTCATGTGGGAATTAACCCACGCGGTATTCGACCTCTACAGGTCTGGCAAATGGATGTTACACATGTTTCTTCCTTTGGAAAACTTCAATATCTCCATGTGTCCATTGACACATGTTCTGGCATCATGTTTGCTTCTCCGTTAACCGGAGAAAAAGCCTCACATGTGATTCAACATTGTCTTGAGGCATGGAGTGCTTGGGGGAAACCCAAACTCCTTAAGACTGATAATGGACCAGCTTATACATCTCAAAAATTCCAGCAGTTCTGCCGTCAGATGGACGTGACCCACCTGACTGAACTTCCATACAACCCTCAAGGACAGGGTATTGTTGAGCGTGCGCATCGCACCCTCAAAGCCTATCTAATAAAACAGAAGAGGGGAGTCGAGACTCTACCCCGAGTACCAAGAGTGTCTGTGTCTATGGCACTCTTTACACTCAATTTTTTAAATATTGATGCTCATGGCCATACTGCGGCTGAACGTCATTGTTCAGAGCCAGATAGGCCCAATGAGATGGTTAAATGGAAAAATGTCCTTGATAATAAATGGTATGGCCCGGATCCTATTTTGATAAGATCCAGGGGAGCTATTTGTGTTTTTCCACAGAATGAAGACAACCCATTTTGGATACCAGAAAGACTCACCCGAAAAATCCAGACTGACCAAGGGAATACTGATGTCCCTCGTCTTGGTGATGTCCAGGGCGTCAATGATAAAGAGAGAGCAGCGTTGGGGGATAATGTCGACATTTCCACTCCCAATGCCGGTGATGTATAATGCTCAAGTATTCCCCTGCTTTTTTACCACTAACTAGGAACTGGGTTTGGCCTTGATTCAGACAGCCTTGGCTCTGTCTGGACAGGTCCAGACGACTGACACCATTAACACTTTGTCAGCCTCAGTGACTACAGTCATAGATAAACAGGCCTCAGCTAATGTCAAGATACAGGGTGGTCTCATGCTGGTTAATCAACTCATAGATCTTGTCCAGAAACAACTAGATGTATTATGGCAAATAGCTCAGTTGGGATGTGAACAAAAGTTTCCGGGATTGTGTGTTACTTCCATTCAGTATGAGAAATTTACTAGGGCAGCTAATTTGTCAAAAAGTCTTTCTCAGTATATGTTACAGAATTGGACGGCTGAATTTGAACAGATCCTTCGGGAATTGAGACTTCAGGTCAACTCCACGCGCTTGGACCTGTCCCTGACCAAAGGATTACCCAATTGGATCTCCTCAGCATTTTCCTTCTTTAAAGAATGGGTGGGATTGATATTATTTGGAGATACACTTTGCTGTGGATTAGTGTTGCTTCTTTGGTTGGTCTGTAAGCTTAAGGCCCAAACTAGGAGAGACAAGGTGGTTATTGCCCAGGCGCTTGCAGGACTAGAACATGGTGCTTCCCCTGATTTATGGTTATCTATGCTTAAGCAATAGGTCGCTGGCCACTCAGCTCTTGCACACCATGAGGCTAGTCTCATTGCACGGGATAGAGTGAGTGTGCTTCAGCAGCCCGAGAGAGTTGCATGGCTAAGCACTGCAGTAGAAGGGTTCTGCGGCATATATGAGCCTATTCTAGGGAGACATGTCATCTTTCAAGAAGGTTGAGTGTTCAAGTGTCCTTCCTCCAGGAAAAACAACACGGGACCAGACCAGGACCCTCTAGGTGATGAGCCTGGAAGGAGGTTATGTGTACGGCTCCTTTACCTGCACACTGGGGATTTGACCTCTATCTCCACTCTCATTAATATGGGTGGCCTATTGCTCTTATTAATAGAAAAGGGGGAACTGTGGGAAGCCGCCCCCACATTCGCCGTTACAAGATGGCGCTGACAGCTGTGTTCTAAGTGGTAAACAAATAATCTGCGCATGTGCCAAGGGTAGTTCTCCACTCCATGTGCTCTGCCTTCCCCGTGACGACAACTCGGCCATGGGCTGCAGCCAATCAGGGAGTGATACGTCCTAGGCGAAGGATAACTCTCCTTAAGAGGGACGGGGTTTCGCTTTTGCTTTGGGGGCTTGCACTCTTGCTCCTGAAGATGTAAGCAATAAAGTTTTGCCGCAGAAGATTCTGGTTTGCTGCGTCTTTCCTGGCCGGTCGAGAACGCGTGTAAGAATTGCTGGATCCTCCAGTAGTACTATGTCCAATTTTCTGAGGAACCGCCAGACGGATTTCCAGAGTGGTTGTATAAGCCTGCAATCCCACCAACAATGGAAGAGTGTTCCTCTTTCTCCACATCCTTGCCAGCATCTGCTGTCACCTGAATTTTTGATCTTAGACATTCTGACTGGTGTGAGGTGGAATCTCAGGGTTGTTTTGATTTGCATTTCCCTGATAATTAAGGATGTAGAACATTTTTTGAGGTGCTTCTCTGCCATTCGTATTCCTCAGGTGAGAATTCTTTGTTCAGTTCTGAGCCCCATTTTTTAATGGGGTTATTTGATTTTCTGAAGTCCACCTTCTTGAGTTCTTTATATATGTTGGATATTAGTCCCCTATCTGATTTAGGATAGGTAAAGATCCTTTCCCAATCTGTTGGTGGTCTTTTTGTCTTATTGACGGTGTCTTTTGCCTTGCAGAAACTTTGGAGTTTCATTAGGTCCCATTTGTCAATTCTCGATCTTACAGCACAAGCCATTGCTGTTCTGTTCAGGAATTTTTCCCCTGTGCCCATATCTTCAAGGCTTTTCCCCACTTTCTCCTCTATAAGTTTCAGTGTCTCTGGTTTTATGTGAAGTTCCTTGATCCACTTAGATTTGACCTTAGTACAAGGAGATAAGTATGGATCGATTCGAATTCTTCTACACGATAACAACCAGTTGTGCCAGCACCAATTGTTGATAATGCTGTCTTTCTTCCACTGGATGGTTTTAGCTCCCTTGTCGAAGATCAAGTGACCATAGGTGTGTGGGTTCATTTCTGGGTCTTCAATTCTATTCCATTGGTCTACTTGTCTGTCTCTATACCAGTACCATGCAGTTTTTATCACAATTGCTCTGTAGTAAAGCTTTAGGTCTGGCATGGTGATTCCACCAGAAGTTCTTGTATCCTTGAGAAGACTTTTTGCTATCCTAGGTTTTTTGTTATTCCAGACAAATTTGCAAATTGCTCCTTCCAATTCGTTGAAGAATTGAGTTGGAATTTTGATGGGGATTGCATTGAATCTGTAGATTGCTTTTGGCAAGATAGCCATTTTTACAATGTTGATCCTGCCAATCCATGAGCATGGGAGATCTTTCCATCTTCTGAGATCTTCTTTAATTTCTTTCTTCAGAGACTTGAAGTTTTTATCATACAGATCTTTCACTTCCTTAGTTAGAGTCACCCAGAGATATTTTATATTATTTGTGACTATTGAGAAGGGTGTTGTTTCCCTAATTTCTTTCTCAGCCTGTTTATTCTTTGTGTAGAGAAAGGCCATTGACTTGTTTGAGTTAATTTTATATCCAGCTACTTCACCGAAGCTGTTTATCAGGTTTAGGAGTTCTCTGGTGGAATTTTTAGGGTCACTTATATATACTATCATATCATCTGCAAAAAGTGATATTTTGACTTCCTCCTTTCCAATTTGTATCCCCTTGATCTCCTTTTGTTGTCGAATTGCTCTGGCTAATACTTCAAGTACTATGTTGAAAAGGTAGGGAGAAAGTGAGCAGCCTTGTCTAGTCCCTGATTTTAGTGGGATTGCTTCCAGCTTCTCTCCATTTACTTTGATGTTGGCTACTGGTTTGCTGTAGATTGCTTTTATCATGTTTAGGTATGGGCCTTGAATTCCTGATCTTTCCAGAACTTTTATCATGAATGGGTGTTGGATCTTGTCAAATGCTTTTTCTGCATCTAAAGAGATGATCATGTGGTTTTTGTCTTTGAGTTTGTTTATATAGTGGATTACATTGATGGATTTTCGTATATTAAACCATCCCTGCATCCCTGGAATAAAACCTACGTGGTCAGGATGGATGATTGCTTTAACGTGTTCTTGGATTCGGTTAGCGAGAATTTTATTGAGGATTTTTGCATCGATATTTATAAGAAAAATTGGTCTGAAGTTCTCTATCTTTGTTGGATCTTTCTGTGGTTTAGGTATCAGAGTAATAGTGGCTTCATAAAATGAGTTGGGTAGAGTACTTTCTACTTCTATCTTGTGAAAAAGTTTGTGCAGAACTGGAATTAGATCTTCTTTGAAGGTCTGATAGAACTCTGCACTAAACCCGTCTGGTCCTGGGCTTTTTTTGGCTGGGAGACTATTTATAACTGCTTCTATTTCTTTAGGGGATATGGGACTGTTTAGAAGGTCAACTTGATCCTGATTCAACTTTGGTACCTGGTATCTGTCCAGAAATTTGTCCATTTCGTCCAGGTTTTCCAGTTTTGTTGAGTATAGCCTTTTGTAGAAGGATCTGATGGTGTTTTGGATTTCTTCAGGATCTGTTGTTATGTCTCCCTTTTCAGTTCTGATTTTGTTAATTAGGATTTTGTCTCTTTGCCCTCTAGTGAGTCTAGCTAAGGGTTTATCTATCTTGTTGATTTTCTCAAAGAACCAACTCCTCGTTTGGTTAATTCTTTGAATAGTTCTTCTTGTTTCCACTTGGTTGATTTCACCCCTGAGTTTGATTATTTCCTGCCATCTACTCCTCTTGGGTGAATTTGCTTCCTTTTTTTCTAGAGCTTTTAGATGTGTTGTCAAGCTGCTAGTATGTGCTCTCTCCAGTTTCTTCATGGAGGCACTCAGAGCTATGAGTTTCCCTCTTAGAAATGCTTTCATTGTGTCCCAAAGGTTTGGGTACGTTGTGGCTTCATTTTCATTAAACTCTAAAAAGTCTTTAATTTCTTTCTTTATTCCTTCCTTGACCAAGGTATCATTGAGAAGAGTGTTGTTCAGTTTCCACTTGAGTGTTGGCTTTCTGTTATTTTTTTTGTTATTGAAGATCAGCCTTAGTGCATGGTGATCTGATAGGATACATGGGACAATTTCAATATTTTTGAATCTGTTGAGGCCTGTTTTGTGACCTATTATGTGGTCAATTTTGGAGAAGGTACCATGAGGTGCTGAGAAGAAGGTATATCTTTTTGTTTTAGGATAAAATGTTCTGTAGATATCTGTCAGATCCATTTGTTTCATCACTTCTGTTAGTTTCAGTGTGTCCCTGTTTAGTTTCTGTTTCCATGATCTGTCCATTGGTGAAAGTGGTGTGTTGAAATCTCCCACTATTATTGTGTGAGGTGCAATGTGTGCTTTGAGCTTTACTAAAGTTTCTTTAATGAATGTGGCTGCCCTTGTATTTGGAGCATAGATATTCAGAATTGAGAGTTCCTCTTGGAGGATTTTACCTTTGATGAGAACGAACTGCCCCTCCTTGTCTTTTTTGATGACTTTAGGTTGGAAGTCAATCTTATCAGATATTAGGATGGCTACTCCAGCTTGTTTCTTCATACCATTTGCTTGGAAAATTGTTTTCCAGCCTTTTATTCTGAGGTAGTGTCTATCTTTTTCTCTGAGATGTGTCTCCTGTAAACAGCAAAATGTTGGGTCTTGTTTGTGTAGCCAGTTTGTTAGTCTATGTCTTTTTATTGGGGAGTTGAGACCATTGATGTTAAGAGATATTAAGGAAAAGTAATTGTTTCTTCCTGTTATTTTTGTTGTTAAAGTTGGCATTCTGTTCTTGTGGCTGTTTTCTTTTAGGTTTGTTGAGGGATTACCTTCTTGTTTTTTCTAGGGCATTGTTCCCGTTCTTGTATTGGTTTTTTTCTGTTATTAACCTTTGAAGGGCTGGATTTGTGGAGAGATAATGTGTGAATTTGGTTTTGTCGTGGAATACTTTGGTTTCTCCATCTATGGTAATTGAGAGTTTGGCTGGGTATAGTAGCCTCGGCTGGAATTTGTGTTCTCTTAGTGTCTGTATAACATCTGTCCAGGCTCTTCTGGCTTTCATAGTCTCTGGTAAAAAATCTGGTGTAATTCTGATAGGCTTGCCTTTGTATGTTACTTGACCTTTTTCCCTTACCGCTTTTAGTATTCTATCTTTATTTAGTGCATTTGTTGTTCTGATTATTATGTGTCGGGAGGAATTTCTTTTCTGGTCCAGTCTATTTAGAGTTCTGTAGGCTTCTTGTATGTTCATAGGTATCTCTTTCTTTATATTTGGGAAGTTTTCTTCAATAATTTTGTTGAAGATGTTTGCTGGTCCTTTGAGTTGAAAATCTTCATTCTCATCCACTCCTATTATCCGTAGGTTTGGTCTTCTCATTGTGTCCTGGATTTCCTGGATATTTTGAGTTAGGATCTTTTTGCATTTTCCATTTTCTTTGATTGTTGTGCCGATGTTCTCTATGGAATCTTCTGCACCTGAGATTCTCTCTTCCATCTCTTGTATTCTGTTGCTGATGCTCAAATCTATGGTTCCAGATTTCTTTCCTAGGGTTTCTATCTCCATTGTTGCCTCACTTTGAGTTTTCTTTATTGTTTCTACTTCCCTTTTTAGGTCTAGTATGGTTTTGTTCATTTCCATCACCTGTTTGTATGTTTTTTCCTCTTTTTCTGTAAGGACTTCTACCTGTTTGATTGTGTTTTCCTGTTTTTCTTTAAGGACTTGTAACTCTTTAGCAGTGTTCTCCTGTATTTCTTTAAGTGATTTATTAAAGTCCTTCTTGATGTCCTCTACCATCATCATGAGATATGCTTTTAAATCTAGGTCTAGGTGTTCGGGTGTGTTGGGGTGCCCTGGACTGGGCGAAGTGGGAGTGCTGGGTTCTGATGATGGTGAGTGGTCTTGGTTCCTGTTAGTAGGATTCCTACATTTACCTTTCGCCATCTGGTAATCTCTGGAGTTAGTAGTTATAGTTGACTCTGTTTAGAGATTGTTCTTCTGGTGATTCTGTTACAGGCTCTCAGCAGACCTGGGAGACAGATTCTCTCCTCTGAGTTTCAGTGCTCAGGGCACTCTCTGCTGGCAAGCTCTCTTACAGGGAAGGTGCACAGATATCTTGTTTTTGGACCTCCTCCTGGTCGAAGAAGAAGGCCCAAAACAGGGCCTCTCTCAGAAGCTGTGTTGCTTTGGCACTTCCCAGAAGCTGTCAGCTTCTGTGGTGCAGACTCTCACCTGTGCAGACTAAAATCCTAAGTTCCAGGGAATCCTGGAACCCAGATGGCGACCGCTGCTGCTGAGGCTGAGGCTGCCTCCCAAGCCAGGTGGACACCTGTCCTCTGGTCTGGATGGTGGCTGGCTGTCTGCGGCCTGCCAAGGCTGCTGCCTCAGCGGCTCTGTGCTTCCGCCCATCCCAGAAGCTGTCCGGTTCTCTCAGTATATACCATTTTAACAAAGATTATAAGATAAGTATTTCCTTGTAGATTTTTCAAACTTTAATGTTACTTATCTCCTCTTTTCTCCATCTCCCTTTAATTATCCTTTCTTCTTATCCCTTCATTAAAGCTCACCCTATTTTCCATTCATAGCATGTATGACATAACCTTCTATGCCCATCTCTCTGGATTGTATATCAGTGCAGTGACTATGGAAATCAGTGTATTCAAATTGTCAAAATAATAAAAGTAAATCTACCAAATGACCCAGCTAGATGACTCCCTGGCATATACCCGAAAGACTCAATATCTTGCTACAGATAGTTACTCAGTTGTGTTTAATGCCACTCTATTCACAATAGTTAAGAAGTGGAATCAACCTAAAGGACCTTCCATTGAAAAGGTGGAACATATATGAAATGGAAGTCTATTTATGTGTGGAGAAGTTATCTCTGCCCTACCCAGGGGCTTATATTGAGGGACAAATATTGATGTTAATAAATGATAAAAGAGTAAAGTTTTAGGAACCCCTCTTATAGAAAAGTTAGCTCTTTGTTAATAAAAGTTCTGAAATAATAAAAAAAGAAAGAAAAGTTAGCCCTTACTGAGCCACTCTGATGTTGTATGACCATGGAACAAAGAAGTACCAAGTGTAGACATATAAATAATTTCTACAAAGATAAAAAACATAAAATTCTATCATGGTATAAATTGAGTTATCACTGCAGCAGCTTTGGCCTTAAGATTTTTCTTGGGTACAATAATTACTGGCACTCTGACCATTAAGAGTTAATAATATACTACACAGAAAATGACAATCTGGCCAGGCTTGTTTGAAGATTTTCTTTCAGTTTAGTGCCCTTGAAACTACAAGAGCTACCAGCCTGAGAAAGAGCAGTCATGCTTCGGCAAAGTATGCCTCTAGATTCTTAAATATTGGGTTGTGGGGCAAATGAGGCAAAATAATTGGAAAAGGCAACTCTGTTCTCTCACTGTTTATCACAGATGACTAAACTCATGACCAAGAGGAAGTGGACAAAAATGCTATGATCTATGTTTTGAAACAACATAAATCTTTCCTTGCCAACTGAGTTCTGAATAAATAAAAAAGCACTCTGACTGCCAGTCAGTCAGGCTGCAAGATCCCACTGCCTCCACCCACCCAACACACCTCTACCCATCATGCCTGGCTCAGTTCTTTGCTCTCCTTATCTCCTCTGCAGGACCTGGCCATCACTGGGTCTGGTACCCAGCAGGTACGAGCTACAGCTATCTGTGGGTATAAGGATAAATATTTAAAGTACAGTTAGTCATTATGCAGGTTTATAAATGTGTTCGTAATGTGCTTTTACTTTAGAAGCCAAAGCCTCAATAGCCAATGGTAGTTGTCTAGAGTTATAGTAGCCAGAATGTAATTTCTCCCATTATTCCATTAATTTAATGGATTCAGACGTTAAATCTAATTAGATGTTTGGTGATTACACCTGCGATATAAATGGTACTATTTCTCCCTTGAAAATAGCATACCATGCAATCATTTTTGTGGATCATATCACTTACCACGCCGTAGGAATGGTAATTCCTTTTTTTTTTCTCTTGTTAGCTGGCATAGCACCTTTGTATACCATGAAAGCCATACCTAATATATCAATTGTTGGAGATATTTCTCTAGACTAAGTTTTATAAAACACATTGTTACTAATGGTATATAAAATAGACACTATCATACATACCTATCTACAGTGGGGGATAGGATGCTGATAGGCTTTATAAAATTCATGAGAACTTTAATATTTTGATTTCATAAGAGAATATTTCAAGTCATGTATAAATTGCAGTGGATGTATCACAAATATTAACATTATATATTTAACAAATAATTCATTTGTATCTATTGATTCTTTAAATTTATTAATTTTAATATTAATTTTAAAATGTTCTAATATATTTTAAATAATTATCAATTTGCATAAAGCTTACTGAGATTAGACATATCTTTAACAAGCCTCCTCTAAATTTTAATATTATATAACTGTGGTTTATTTATAAGAACAAAGAACTTAACTGTGATACAATATTGCTAATTAAGGAAACTGATTTAATTTCATTAGTGCTCTCCGAATCCTCTTTATCGTCACAGAAATGTGGTGTATTTGGTAATCTCTGATGACATCTCCCACATCTATCTAATCTGCTGTATTTCTTAGACTTCTTTATATATAATGTTTTTAACATTTTGAAAGCTACTACTTTTTATTTTATGGGATGACCTTCGCAGTTGGTTTATTTGATGGTTCCTCCGAGTCAGTAAACTTTCTAATATTTTCATTGACTTTCCTTTTCATTTATTTTCCCATATATTCAGAGCTTGCACACAGGCTCAGATTGTGTGCTGAGTGATATTAAAGAGTGTGCTGTACACCACCATGCTGGCGTTTCTTCATTCCTGATTTTGACAGAAAGCAGAAATACTTGTATTGAGAATGTGGTTCCCATTTTTGTCTATCAATCTGATAGCAACAATTCTCCAGCTGCAAATGTTTTTAAAAATTACTACCCATAAAAATGGCATTTTAAATAACATTTTGTCAAAATTCCTCAGTATTAATCTACATACTCTATCTTCTCCATCCATATCGCAGCTACTCACATAAAAGACAGAAAAGTACAATCACCAAATCCAATATTAGTTTTCCAAATTCCATTATCATTTTCAGGATTTCTTTGCAGAGACTTTGAGAACTACTCAGATTTCCATTTTAATATATTTTCTATTGCTATGTCCAATCTCTTCCTTTACAAAATATACAATAAGAAATACTTTATTCATTGTATAATTTATTAGACATTAAAATCTTAAAGCCATGAGAAAATGGACAGAAAGTAATTTTCACAGAAAAATAGAAAATCAGACAGAAGAAAGTCTTAGAGGTTTCTCCAGAAACCTGTCTGAAAGAAATATTGTTGGCAAAATGAACTAATAAAAACATTGCTGTGCTACTCTCTGTCTTTAGGGTACACAAACATAAATAATTAAAATATCAAATAGATTAGGCAGTACACCTTAATATAATGTCATATTTATCAATGGAAATTTGTTTAGATATATTTGCATGAAAGCATTTGTTTTAAAATGAAGAATATGAATTTTAAAATTGCTCTGCCCCATGTCAACTTTCTAATGTGAGTGAAGTTAGATAGTTTGAAAGTCTAAACCCTTATGGCACTTGAAATTTCTTCTCTCTGCATTTTGTCTGTGATTCAAAAATGTCATCTTTCTGCTCCTGTAGGCATACCTGCTATGATGTTCTCTTTTCTCTGTGTATCTGTTAAGCAAAATAAATTCTTTCTTCCATGAACTACTTTTATTCATGATATTTCATCATAGCAATGGCAAAGTAATTATAACAAAAAAATAATTGAATTAAAGTCCATTTGCATATTTTATTTGCAGGAGAGTAAAAGTCCCAAGAGACTAAAATTTTAATTATGTATATATGTTAGCTTTCCAAAGCAACCAGAGACATAATTTCTTTCCATTTGTGTTCCGAAATCATGAACATTTATATAAATAATTCTTTTCCTCCTGACATTATATAATACATGAAAAATCACTTTTGATAATACAAATTATACTGTCTCTTTTATAATAAGAGTTTCACTTAATACTAATGTGCATGTTTGCTTTTATAGTAAAGTGTCAAGCATTAAATTATTTCTATAAAAAATTCTCCTGGAAATTTTGTCTTCTCTTTATTCAGTCATTTAAAATTGTCCTTATTTTAATATCTGAAAGCCCTTATATAATTACTTTTATAACTCCAAATTAATGGCATGCTTCAATAAAGTAAAATTGGATTATCATTTTGACCATTCAAAAGTATCTCCCAGTTCAAAGCATATTTAAATTTTCAGATTTCAAAGTTAAATGCATTCTGATCAGAGGAGTATCTACAAGAAGAGAAACTACAAGTTGCTATCTTGTAGAGGTTAGTATATTTGGGTACTCAGACAAAATTGTTCATGACAAAACCTCTTTTATACTGACCTTTCTTCTCTCTCCGTTCCATTTAATCACCATGATATCTTGAATCCAGTGTCCATATGTTTGTACTACAAAAAGAAAAACTTATTATCTAAAATTATTTTTTTGGTCATACAGTCAACTTAGACTTTATGACCCACCCTGGTTGTTTACCCCAGCTGTTCTAACATTTACTCAGAATGAATTTAAAATATGTAATTATTCTGACGTTTACTTCCACAAGTGTAAAAGATTAAACTTTAAAACAAAACAGAGTTCACAATAATTGTGAATATCTTTTTAGTGAAATGTATTTATTTTCATTTGAGAACCAAATTACATATCATAACAAAGATTTCCTATCTGAGATGGATAGTAAAAACCATTAATCTCTTAATTAGCATGAGGGTTTTAAATATTTATCAATTCTACAATTTTCCATTCAACTTTTATATTCAGTTAATAAAGATAAGATTTTTCCTATACTTAGCATTTTCTTCAATGATATTAATGCTTTTGGTTTTATCTTATTAATGTTACATGTTCCTTTAATTTTATTTGCCTCATTCAATCCAGAACATGCCATTTTAAAAGATCTTAGTATCATTTAATATGTAAAAAATATTATACAATATTTTATCATAATTCTTTATATTCGTACTATGGATTTAAGTTCAAGAATATAAAGTATATTATGATAGAATTTTCCAACAAAAATGAAGTTATTTTAGCTAAATTCATCTTTTGGTATTAGAGGAAAATATCTTAATAAGCTTTACCAAAATATAATTTTTTCCCTGTGGGGGAAAATGTACGAAAGGGTTAAAAAGTTTGTTCCATCGGTACACACATGGAATGAGCTTTGATTATATTTACAAAGTTCAGATTTTAAAATGAAATGAAATTCACCCTTTCCTAATCTACATTATCCCATTCTCTGTCCTTTCCACATTAATAGAAAGTTCTAGTTTGAAATCCTTGTTCCATTTTTTTTATTTTTAACACTCTGATCCAGTTTGTATAACACTGAAAATATGATACTTCTCTGGAAAATAACTTAATTCACGTCATACAATGATACTCAATTCCATTAATTTTCTGCCAATTGATTTAAAGACAAAATAAAATAAAAGTGGGCATATCTACAGTATAAAGCATGCTCTAAATTCTAAATACACTGGTGGTTTGAATGAGAGTTTCCCCCATAAGCTCATATATTTTAATATTTGTTTTCTAGTTAGTGAGTTTTTTGAAAAGGTTGGTCTTCTCAGAAGGGGTATGTTGTTGGTCATGGGCTTTGAGGTTTCAAAAAGCACAAGCTAGGCTGAGTCCCTCTCTCTCCTGTGGAGAAATGTGGCTGTAATCTTTTTAGATACTTCTCCAACACAAGCATGCCTGCTTGCCTGCCTGCTGCCTAGCTTTCTGTGATGATGGTCATTGACAACCCTCTGAAACTTCAAGCAAGGTGCCAATTAACTATTTACTTTTAAAAGTTGTCTTGGCCAGGTTTTGTATTGTAATAAAAGAGTAGCTAAGACATACCGATGGAGAAAAAGGCAACCTTTTTAGGAAATGTTACTGAGAAAACTAGGCAGCTCCATGCAGCAAAAAATCCTGGGAGCCATTTCTCTCACTCTGCACCAAGATCAACTCTAAACAAATAAATGCATTGATTTAACATCTGAAAATGGATATACTGGAGTAAAGTGTAGGGAAAATACTTCATGTTAAAGACTGTTAAAGACAAGGGCACTCCTTTCAGGTCTTCAGAAACTCAGGAAATATGATTATTGACAAATAGGACCTCATGAAACTAAATGATTCTATTAAAACTACTAGTCAAGTAAAGACCCAGCCTACAGAATGGGAGACAATTTTTGAAAGCTATACATCAGATATAAAACTTATATCTAAAATATACAAATAATTCAAAAAAATACTAAATAAACATAAATTTAAAAATCAACATACTAGTTATGAAACTGAATAATCCTTTATCAAAAGAGGGATATAAATGGCCAACAAATATTTTTAAATTGTTCAATATATTTCACTATTAAGAAAATGAAAACTAAAACCAATGGGTATGCTAATATGTGTGTGACAGTAAAACCATGCCAGGATGCTTAGTGGGCAGAGTGGATTGAGACCCAGCGACTCAGGGGGCACGTACCTGAGACTTAGGTGCCTCCCTGCTCCCTACCATATTTCTGACCTGGAACAAGCACCACACTTCCCAAGTTGGTCACATAGGCCCAGAACAGAGTTCTCCATGTTAATGTAGTACTTAGAAGTCCTGAAGGCTTGGCCAATAAGCTTCCCTTTTCAGAGATTCCTCCTTGCAAAAGGAATTTAATCTCAGGAATTAAACCCTGAGAAGTTCTTATGTATGGTACAGTTTGTTATCTATCTATTTTCTATCATGAACAGTCAATAAACTGTTTAGGACCATGGACTGTCTCTTTCATCAACATCCACCATGGGAAAAAGGCCTTGCAGTTATGTCTCCTATAGAAGGCCTCTCTGCACTTCAAGCCTGCTCCTGCCAAGCTAAAGACAATCTCCTCTGGGACTAGCTGGAACTACCCTCCCCGACTCCACACCCCCAGCTTAAAGCAGTCCATAGCCCTGAACCCAACTTTGTTCTCACCTCTTCCACAACTCCCAGTGGTGCCTGGATGTTCAAGAATCTGAGAACCACCTTGGTCCTGGCCTCATCACAGGTCCAGGGACCCATGACACTGATACTTTGTCCCTGATTTTCTTTGCAGTTCTCCAGTGGTAACTGGGGTCCAGAAGCCAGGAATACCAACTTTGGCTCTCCCACAGATCAGACTGCATTTTTTCACCCGTTGAGCAGTATATAGGCATTTCCCTGAAGGCCAGTAGCCACCACGTGGCTCAATGGAATAAGCAGAGTCAAACTTCCCAAATTTCCTCACACCACCAAGCCTTGAGATGAGCAGTATCCAGACTAATAAAGATGGACAGGGGAAATCTCATTAGGCCTTAAACCTACACAAAGCACTAAAAGTAGCTAAGGAATGTTGTGTGTGGGAGAAATCTTCCTTGAAAAAAGAGTATCAATTGTTTATCCAATGACTATCTCTGAAAACATATGCATACAAACATATATGTGTGTGTGTGTGTGCATTGTATGTAATATATGTTACATATGATGTTTCTATATAGCATAAAACATATATAATATATGTGTGTTGTGTTTTATATATATATATATATATATATATATATATATATCATACAGACTGAGAAACTTGTACTTATATATTTAGTTATATTTGTATATGTATATACAATATATATATATACATATATATGTAAAACAATTAATAAAGAGGCCACATATATGGAAGATAAGAAGGAGTGTTTTATGGGAGTGTTGAAGGAAAGAAAAAATTAAAAATTACATCATTATAGCACATTCTCAAAAATAAAAGAAGAAATAGTATTCAGAGAGTCCGTCTTACATATTCTAGAATGATTTTCATCCATATAATATATATATGAGCTCAAAAGACAAACATCACATGTTCTTCTATGGGAAGAAGTTAGTTTCTAATATATTTATATTCATACTCATGTAGAGTGAGGGAGAATAAATGCAAAAAGATCAAAGAAAGAAAAAAGAAAAAGCAACAAAACAAGCAACAAACAACAAAAACACAAAAAAAGTCCCAACAAAGTGTTTTGATGAACAACTTTGGAATATGGCTTGTTACAAAATTAATTCAAACAAATCAGTAGCCTTCTTTTATACAAATAATTTAAAATATCTTGGAGTAATTCTAACCAAGCAATTGAATGACAAGTACTTCTAGTGCTTGTAAGAAGAAATTGAAGACCTCAGAAGATGGAACAATCTCCCAGGCTCATGGATTGATAGGATCAACATAGTGAAAATACCCAAAATACCAAGAACAATCTATAGATTCAATGCAATTCTCATCAAAATTCCAACAAAATTCTTCACAGTCATGGAAAGAGCAATTTTCAACTTCATATGGAAGAACCAAAAACCCAGGAGACCCAAAACTATTCAGAATAATAAAAGCACTTCTCGGAGAATAACCAACCCTGCACTCAAGCAACAGTGATAAACACAAAAAACAGACAAAAACATTTGGTATCCATATAGAGATAGGCAAGTCAATCAATTGAATAGAATCAAAGACCCAGAAACAAACAAACAAATAAACAAACAAACAAAAAACCCAAAGGCCTAAAGACACTTCATTCTTGACAAAGAAGCCAAACATACAGTGAGAAAAAAACAAAACAAAACAAAACAAAAAAAAACAAAAAAACAAAAAATAGCATCTTCAACAATGCTGCTGGTCTGTCAGTTTTCATGTAGAAGATTGCAATTTGATCCATATATCACACTTCACAAATCTCAAGTCAAGTAGATCAAGGATCTCAACATAAAAAGCAACAGAAATCCAGATATCCTGAATATAATAGATGACAAATTGGGAAAACAAACACATTGCCACAGGAGAAATTTTCCTAAACAGAACACCAATGACTCAGGGTCTAAGATCCCATTGATAAACGGGACCTCTTTAAAATAAAAACTTTAGGTTTTTATCTTCTGTGGCAAAGGACAAAACAGCAACCTACAGATTGGGAAAAGATCTTCACTAACCATACATTTGATAGATGGCTAATATACAAATATACAGAGAACTCAAGAAGTTAGACCCCAAAAACCCAAATAACCCAATTAAAATGGGGTATATTTAAACAGAGGAATCTCAAATGGCCTAAAAAACACTCAAAGAAATGTCCAAAGTCTTTAGGCATCAGGGAAACTCAAATCAAAACAACCCTGAGATTACACATTATACCAATGAGAAAGGCTAAGATCAAAACCTCAGCAGATGCTGGCCAGGATGTGGAGAATGGAGAATACTCCTCCATTGCAGATGGGATTGCAAACCTCTACACTCACTCTGGAAATCAATTTGGCAGTTCCTCAGAAAACTGGAAACAGTTCTACCTGAAGACCCAGCTATACCACTACTGGCATATACGCAAAAATGTTCCACCATACCACCAGGAAACATGCTCTACGTTTGTAACAGCCTTATTCATAACAGCCAGGAACTGAAAACAACCCAGACATCCCTCCACTGAAGAATGGATACAGAAAATATAGTTCATTTACACAGTAGAATACTATTCAACTATCAAAAACAAAGACATCATGAATTTTGCAGGCAAATAGATGGAACTAGAAAACATATCATCCTGAGTGAGGTAACCTAGAACCAAAGACATGTATGTACACATTGATAAGCAAGTATTAGCCAAAAAGTTCAGAATACCCATGATACAACTCACAAACCATGTGAAGCTTAAAAAGAAGGAAGGTCCAATTGAAAATGCTTTAATTCCATTTAAAACGGGCATCAAAATAACCATAGAAATCAGGAGGGAGGGACCTAAGTAAAGAGGGCAGGATCAGATATGTGGGAAACAGGAGAGAAGTTCAGAGGACCAGGAGAATGAACAGAAATATGCAACTGCCAGGAACTGGGGTGGAGCATAGGAGGAACCTCTAGGTAGTCCCAGAACCTTGATGTGAGACATGCTCAGGACTCAATGTACATGACCTTAGCTAAAATGCCAACACTGGGGAGATGGAACAGAGACTACCTCTAGAAGTTAGACAGGGCTCCCAGTGGAGGGATGGAGACACCAACTTCACTCAAAAATTTTAACTCAGGATTGTTTCTGTCTAAAAGAAGTATGTAGCAAGGACTGAAAGAATGGCCAACCAGTGACCAACCCACCTTTGGATCCATCCCATGTGGGCACGAAACCCTGACATTATTACTGATGCTAAGTTGTGCTTACAGATATGAACCTAGCATGGCTGTCCTCTCAGAGGCTCTCCCAGCAACTGACTGAGACAGATACAGATACCTACAGCCTAACCTTGGACTGAGGTTAGCAACCCCTATGGAGGAGTTAGGGGAAGGATTGAAGGAGCTGAAAGAGATGGCAACCCATATAAAAACCAATGGTGTCCATTAACCCTGGGAGCTCCCACAGATTAAGCCACCAAGCTGTGATTATACATGGCCTTGTCTGAAGCCCCCTGCACATATGTAGAAGACTGCCTTGTACAGCCCCATAGAAGAGGATGTTCTGAATTGTGTGGAGATGTGATACCCCAGAGAAGGGAGAGGGCAGCCTCTCAGAGACGAAGAAGAGGGGGAAGGGGATGAAGAACTCTGAGGGGGGCAATATTTTGGATGTAAATAAATAAAGTAATATATTAAAAATTAGAGAAAAAAGGAGGGAAAAACTCGCAACAGAAAATTATCTTCTTATTAAACTCCACAAGTAATATTATACAAAATGCTTCTATAATTTGAGCAAGCTAGTAATGTTATATATGGAAAATAATCTAAATAAATGAAACCCTCATATCTGTCTTACACTTAAGGCCATTAATCTGTACAAGATGGTAACATTTTAAGAATATTTACTGGAATGTATTATCTCTGCTCGTTGCCCTGTTATACAGACACATATGGCTATTTTTGTCAGAATAAAGAGTATCTGAACAAGAAGGAAGAGTGTGCTGCCACTTCGAGTTTGTGATGATTTGAGTGAAAATTTCCCCCACAAACCCAAGTATTTGAATATGTGGTACCTAGTTATTTGTGCTGTTTAAAGAGTTTGAGAGGTGTTGGTGTGCTAAAAGAGTATTTCTCAAACTGTGGGTGATGACTTCTCTGGTAGTCAACTGTTTCTTTAAAAGGAGTTCCGTAAGATTGTCAGAAAACAGAGTTTATAACAATAGTTAAGTTATAGTTATGATTAGCCTAGAAAGTAATTTTATGGTGGGGCATCAGCATAACATGAGGAACTGTGTTAAATTGTGGCATCATTAGGAAAATTGAGAAGCACATTGCTAACAGAAGTATGTCACTGTGTAGCAAGAATCTCAGCATTAGGAAGGTTAAGAGCCACTGTGCTAAGAGAAGATTGTCACTGGATGTGGCTTTCAGAGTTAGAAGATCATGCTATTTCCTGTTGCTTTCTTTGCTTTGACTTCTCATTTTAAGATGGGCACCCTCGGCTTATGCTCCAACTGTCCTGTCTGCTGTCTGCTTCCATGCCTTTCTGCCATGGTGGACTTTCCTCCCTCTGGAGCTATGTGACCAAATAAACTCTGCTACAGTTTGCTTTGGCCATGGGGTTTTTCCACAGCGATTGAGAACTAATTAATAATGGCTATAGCCCATCCCATCGAAGAAGGCATGGAGGCTGGAGCAGGAGTTTGACTGACAAGATCCACCGGATGGATGCAGAAAAACCTATACTTGCATTCCTCTGATGTCATATGCACATATGCATGCGTTGATATAAATATGTAGGCACACACACAAATAAATAAAACATGCAATATTAAAAGAAAGTGACTACAGAAACATTATTAATATTCCCCATCTGGAAACAACTGACATTTTAATAATACTGACAGTGCTCTACACTTACACAACGAGGTACAAAAAGTCATACATAAAAATGAATTGCAAGGGCCGGGTGTGGTGGTGCACGCCTTTAATCCCAGCACTCGGGAGGCAGAGGCAGGCGGATTTCTGAGGCCAGCCTGGTCTACAAAGTGAGGTCCAGGACAGCCAGGGCTATACAGAGAAACCCTGTCTCGAAAAACCAAAAAAAAAAAAAAAAAAAAAAAAAAAGAATTGCACTTTTGATTTCTGTGCATGCATACATTCTGGAAGGCTCACAAGCACTGTGTAGGTGCATACATGCGTCAGAGTCTGTGAGGAGGTCACAATCAACTCTGTGGAGTGTGTTCTCTCTCACATTTACATGAGTTCCAGGATTAAATGGAGGCAGCCAGGCTTTAGCAGTAAGTCCTTTAACTTTCTGAACAATTTACCAGGCCAGAATAGACATTTTCCCCTGAATTTAAATTCCTCGTGATTTCACTATATCTAAATTTTTCTATATCTATACCTACCTTCTCTCAGACCTTCAATAACAATGTATTATTATATTCTATTTCTATCATTTCTGTTAGCAAGTCCGCTCCTAGCCAAATTGTCACTTACCTTAAATGTATTCTTATACATTCTAAAGGAATAGCAAGAGCAACCAAACTTCCTCTTTCTTAGAAAAATAATATTTTGATATCCTAATTATTTTTCCAGCGCTAGTAATTAATCCAATCCTGGGAGAATAATTTCCTAGGCTGTTGCCAGCTTTTGCCAGCTCTGAGGTTTAATAGCAGCAATGACACTTAACCCTTACAGAGAGCATTCAAATCTCATAGCATCACACAAACATTATATAATTAAATTTGCTAGTCCCCAGTGTGATAAATATGCAAATCATGGTAAAACTCATGCAATACAATGCGTGCAGCTCATACATTCCTGTGAGTGGAGACAGAGTCAGGAAGAAATACCCATTCTTGGAAATGAGAATGAATTTAGAAGTCCAAGTGTTTACTTGTTTGAAAATCTCAATTTTAAAACATAATTATTTGGATCCCACTTTGGGCCTCTCACTGGACCTTCTTTTCCTCACGTTCCTCTACATTTTCATTCCTGCAGTTCTTTCAGACAGGAACAAATATGGGTGAGAGTTTTGACTGTAGGATGGCAACCCCCCCTCCCTTACTTGATGCCCTGTCTTCCTGCTGGAGTTGGGCTCTACAAGTTCCCTCTCCCTACTTTCAGGCATTTCATCTAAGGTCCCTCCCTTTGAGTCCTGAGAGACTCTCACCTCCCAAGTTTTGGTGCATTCTAGAGGGTCCTCCCAACTTCCTACCTCCCTAGGCTGTCTGTTTCCATTTTTTCTGCTGCCCCTCAAGACTTCAGACCTTTTCATTCACCCAATTCCAGATCAGATTCCCCTTTCCTCCACAAACCCAGTCCAGTCCACTTTCCCTCCCAGGTCACTCCTTCCTTCCCCACTTGTGTGTGATTGCTTTCATCCTCCAAACAAGTGGGACTGAGGAGTCCAAACTTGGACCCTTCAGCTTATTGACCTTTGAGTTCTGTGTACTGTATCTTGGGTATTCTGTACTTTTTTCTTTCTTTCTTTCTTTCTTTCTTTCTTTCTTTCTTTCTTTCTTTCTTTCTTTCTTCCTTCCTTCCTTCCTTCCTTCCTTCCTTCCTTCCTTTCTTTTTTTTTGTTTTCTTTCTTTTTTCCCCCTTTTTGGCTAATATCAACTTGCTAGTGAGTACGTACCATGAATGCCCTTTTGGGTCTGAGTTACCTCACTCAGGATGATATTTCCTAGTTCCATCCATCTGCCTGCAAAACACAGGATGTCCTCATTCTTAAAGGCTGAGTAGTATTTCATTGTGTATATGAACCAAATTTTCTGTATCCATTCTTCTGTCATGGGACATCTAGGTTGTTTCCAGCTTCTGCATATCACAAACAAGGCCACTATGAACATAGTGGAACATGTGCCCCTGTGGCATGTTGGGGCATCTTTTGGGTATATTCCGAAGAGTGGTACTGCTTCAGGTAGAACGATTTCCAATTTTCTAAGGAACCTCCAGATTGATTTCCAGAATAGCTGTACCAATTTGCAATCCTACCAGCAATGGAGGAGTGTTCCTCTTTCTCCACATCCTCTGCAGCATGTGTTGTCACCTGAGTTTTTGATCTTAGCCATTCTCATTGCTGTAAGGTGGAATCTCAGGGTCATTTTGATTTGCATTTCTCTGATCACTAAAGACTTTGAACATTTTCTTTAGGTGCTTCTCCACCATTCAAGGTTCCTCTGTTGTGAATTCTCAGTTTAGTTCTATACCCCATTTTTTGATTTGGTTGGGGTTTTTTTTTTGTTTGTTTGTTTTATTTTGTTTTGTTTTTGTTTTTGTTTGGTTGGTTTTTTTTGTTGTTGTTGTTTTGTTTTGTTTTTTGAGTCCCAAGTCTGGAGACTTCAATTGAGGCTATAGAGCACTCACAAAAGGGAACTTATCATGACCACACTCTGGAAGACCAGACAAGCAGCTGAAAGTGTCAGATGCAGATATTTGCACCCAACCAATGGACAGACTCCTGTGGTTGAATTAGGAAAAGTCTGGAAGAAGCTGAGGAGGAGGGTGACCCTGTAGGAGGACCAGCAGTCTCAGTTAACCTGGACCCCTGAGATCTCTCAAACACTGAACCACCAAGCAGGCAGCGTACATCAGCTGATATGAGGCCCCTAACACATATACAGCAGAGGACTGTAGGGTCTGGGTTTTGTCAGATATGCACCTAATCCTCAAGAGACTGGAGGCCCCAAGGAGTTTTCAAGTCTGGTGAGGTGGGGAGTGGGTGGTGAGGACATCCTAGTGGAGATGGGTGCAGGAAGGAGGTATGGGGTGGGGAACAATAGGAGGGTGGATGGGGGGAAAATCTGGAGTGTAAAAAAATAAATAAATAAACAAACAAAATGATCTAAAAAGAAGAATAAAATATAACTATTTGAAAAGAAACTTAAAAGCTATGACGAATTCAGAACAAGTATTCTAAAACTGTCATGTATTTCATAATTAACTAATATAACATAAAAATATAGACTTATCAATTTTAGAGTATTTTGAGGAAATTCGAGATCATTAATAATTGAGAATTTTAATGAAACATTAAATTCTAAGAACATAATTTTCATTAAAATTTATCACTCAACAGAATGATTTAAGTGTTCATGACTATGATACACAGAACATGATGATAACTAGTGAATTTTTGTAAAAAGTTGTAAACTTCATGAAGTACCATCAATTTTGTCCCATCAAATATGATTATGCTCAAATGCCTATTGTTACATAGAATAAGTGAACGATAATTTTCATATTATTCAGGATTTTACTCTTCCCTCTTTGTCAAGAATCTTATCATTGATAAATGAGTCTAAAATGTCCCACTAAACTCAGTACCTGATCTTATCTACACAAAATTTATAAAGCTTCAAAACACTTTAAATAAGTAGATTTATTTTACATAGTCTTTGAGCACCTGCAGAGTCACAGCCTAAATTGGGATACAGCTGTTGCTGATTGTGGTGATGAGGATGTCTGTGTTGACTGATTGGTCGATTTCATTTGAAAGTACATTGAACTTTCTTCTTCTTCTTTTTTTTTTTTTTTCTCTTTTGCTTCGAAATTGTACCTTTCTACAGCAAAGGTTTAAATGATTAAAGACCTAAAATGGAGTGTCACTTTGCCACTATCAACAGTAGAAAATGAACTGCTTTCAGTGAATAAACATTGCCAGACACCTGGGTATGGCTTCTTCCACTTCGCAGAAAGAATATTGATCTCAGGAACCAATTTGCTCAATGGTTCAGCAGTCACAGAAGTAAATGTTTTAAACTGATGAGGCATACAAGCTAGTAAAAATGTCAAGGCTGCAGGAACAATTAGGTCTACTCTAAAACGTTCTCCAAGAAATCAAATACTGCTTCTGATGATTGTTAAATAAATGTGAAATCTGTAGTTATTTTATCCTACACAATATCAGCAAGGATATTTCCATAATTTTTGGTTATACTTTGATATTTAAGGAAAACATATTTTAAATTTCCTTTGTAGTACTTGAAGTTCTAATCTGAAAAAAAGAGCAAATTGTGTAATTATCATTAGCATTTCTGCATTGCTCATTGAATCATTTTTCAATGACACCCAAAGACCATATCTCACAGAGGAGATGATCATTCAAATTATGTTTTAGTTATTCTGTATAAGTAAAATAGTAGTTTATTGTATATATTATTACAAACAAAAAAAGACAAACCAACCCCCCTAGCAAATTTAAAATACATACACACACACACACATATATGCATATATATGTATGTATATACATATCCAATAAAGCCTAAACTATAATTGTAATAACTTAGTTATTATATCATCATACTCCTAAATATTCAATAATGTATTACATTTCTCAGAATATGTTGCTATATAATACCATATTCTTGTTATGTACTCTCCTGGAAACTATATTTCAAATGTTGAACTCTAAAAAGAACTAATTTTTGGAAGCATCTAATAAATCTAAGTTATTTCTCAGACACAAAATCAACCAAACCTCAGCTTTCTAGTACACATGCATGTGTTCAGTTGCAGTGCACTCTACCCATTAAACATCAAGTTCAATGATTTGAAGGCATATCTTATTATTTACTACATTAGTTTCCTTCTTAAAAACCAGCTGAGAGAATTTTCTGTAGGGAATAGAGAAGTTAATTGGAAGATAATTAAAAAGCATGTCATATGTTGATGTGCAGGAATGGATGTAAGTAAGATTTCCTAACAAAAGCCCCAAGGAGAAGTATAAAGAGAATTTTGGAAATATATTCTTGTATTTATTTTATTGATTAAATTGCTGAATTAGCTCTTAGTAAAACTAAGAGAAACATAAACCTAAGTTTCAGAGATAGTGTAGATAATATAGACAGACATGTTAAACACACATACATACAGAGAAAGAGAGAGACAGAGACAGAGACAGAGACAGAGACAGAGACAGAAACAGAAACAGATAGACAGGTTGAGACTCCAGGGCAGTAATATTGTAGTTGGCTACTGAGCTGTAGATATGCCATGCCATGAAAGCATTCCTAAGAATGCTTTAATTGCTAAACTATCTTTGGTAAAACACTTAGACTAGCCATAAAATCTTATACACTCTGACCCTGACCTCAAGATATGGGAAGTACCTATCCACTATCTGCTATGTCTATAGTTCTGTAAACAATGCTTGCCTGTTACCAATGTCCAGAGATGTACTTGCTTTAAAATAAAAAGAACAAAACAAAACAACAGTAACAACATCAACAAAGAACTGGAGCTTGGGACTTCTTTTCACTACTCTGCTTGGCAGGATTCTGCCAGGGGTATATAAAGACTTCATTTGGCTTATTCAGGATTTGAGGGGAAGTTTTCCTCTCTAGTAACCCCATAACAATACAAATGAATTTCTTATTTATTTGGAAAAAGAAATGTTGCGCTTTTAATATCTTTAAGACTTCTTTATTTATTATGGATGTATTTGCCAGGATTATGGTTGCTCAAATTATGGTGTTTTTGCAAATGGAATAATATGGTGACTATTTTTGAAATCATGAATTTAACATCAAACAAAGTAGCTGCTATGCATGGCAGCATTTTTCTATGTCTGCTTTTCAAATTTCTTAGGATTATATGTGTTTGTTTACAATAATGGAGTTAGCACTTCCAATATTATATTTTATCTCTGTTATTAAAGAAGAGGATATATTAGTGGAAATGTGGGATTACAGGTCTCAAAGGAAATGGAGATGAAGAGGAAGAGAAGTCACTATTCAAAATAAAATATGAGGAGCTAGAAAAATGACTCAAACTTAAGAGCACTTGTACTTGTTCAAAGGACCCAAGATCTAGTCTCAGCACCTACACTGTCTTTCACAGTGCTATTCTTATTCCAGTTCTAAGCTATCTGTTGCCCTCTTCTGGCCTCAGTAAGTAGTACATTCACATGATGAACAAACATACTTGAAGTCAATTACTCATATAGATACAATTAAAGAATAAATGTAGTTTTTTAAATCTGTAGAAGTTAATTAACTGGATTTTAAGGAAGATAAAAAATATATCTCCTTTCCATTATTAAATAAAAATGAGTAAAGCAAGTAATTTATACAATGAATTTTATAATCTACCAGGGTAAACCTGCATGCATGTCACTGTGAGGGAATTAAGTATTGATATTTTAATATATCAAATTAACAAAATAGAATGATTTGTAAGGTATGAAGAAATTATAAGATCTGATTATCTTTTCTGTAGAGTCAATGTAGATATTTTAGAAACAGTAAAAACAGTGGAAATTATTTTCTTCCTTTTTCTTTCGTTCTTTCTTTACTTCTTTATTTTTATAAGATATTTTCTTTGTTTGCATTTCAAATTTTATCCCCTTTCCTCATTTCCACTCTGAAACCCCCATCCCTCCTCCTTCTCACTAACACACCCACTCCCGCTTCCCTGTAGTAACATTCCCCTGCACTGGAGCATCAGGCCTTCACAAGGCCAAGAGCCTCTTCTCCCATTGATGACCCACAAGGCAATCTTCTGCTACATATGAGACTGAAGCCTTGAGTCCCTCCTTGTGTACTCTTTGGTTGGTGGTTTAGTCCCTGGGAGCTCAGTGGGTACTAGTTAGTTCATATTGTTGCTCCTCTTATGGGTCTGTAAACTCCTTCAGCTCCTTAGGTGCTTTCTCTAGCTCCTTCACTGGAGAACCTGTGCTCAGTCTAATTGATAACTGTGTGCATTCACCTCTGCATTTGTCAGGCACTGGCAGAGCCTATCAGGAGACAGCTATATCAGGCTCCTGCCCGCAAGCACTTGTTGGCATCCACAATAATATCTGAATTTGATAGCTGTATATGGGAAGGATTCTCATGTGGGATAGACACTGGATGACCTTTCCTTCAGTTTCTGCGCAAAATTTTGTCTCTGTATCTCCTACCGTGTTTTTTTTTTTTTTTTTTTTTTTTTTTTTTTTTTTTTTTTATCTCTCTTATATAAAGGGGGACTGTGCACTGTGGCCTTCTTTTTCTTGTGCTTCATTTGGTTTGTGAATTGTATCTTGTGTATTCTGAACTTCTGGGCTAAGATCCATTTATCAATGAGTGCATTTTGTGTGCATGTGTGTTCTTTTGTGATTGGATTACCTTACTCAGGATGATATTTTCTAGTTCCAACCATTTGCCTAAGAACTTCACAAACACATTGTTTTTAATAGCTGAGTGCATATCATGTGTGTTTTTTGTGATTGGGTTACCTCACTCAGTATGATATCCCCAGATCCATCCATTTACCTAAGAATTTCATAAATTGATTGTTTTTAATTGCTGAGTAGTACTCCATTGTGTAAATGTATCACATTTTCTGTATCCATTCCTCTGTTGAGAGACATCTGGGTTCTTTTCTGCTTCTGGCTATTATAAATAAGGCTGCTATGAACATAGCAGAGGGTATGTGCTTATTACATATTGGAGCTTCTTCTGGGTATATTCCAAGGAGTGGTAATGCTGGATCCTCAGGTAGTACTATGTCCAATTTAAATGGAAGTATATCAATGTAAAAATACAAAGTATCTAATTGAAGAGAAATTATGAGATGTTGATGTTAATTTTGATACTGTGTTAATTTGGAAGCTAAATAAGCTGCCTAATATAATTACCTTGAAAAAGTTTTAAAGTACAACAACAAATTACATATGTGTATTTCTATCTAAATTTGAGAGCCATCATTTTTTCTTATTTACTAAGGCCTTCAGGTATATCGAGTTCATTTTTAGAGTGCACTGATTTTGTTTAATATGGACACATAGCTCTATAAACTTTCTCCTTCTAATTGCCTTTATAGATTGTATCCCATAGATTTTGCTAACAAGAGTTTTTATTTTCTTTCAATTTTAGAGATTTTTTAAAATTTCATCTTGGATTTCTTTTTTGAGTTTCACAAGATTGTGTATTTTCTATAGTTTCTATTGATAGTAATACCCAGCTTAATTTCATTGTGGTCATGTGAAATATGGAGATCCTTTTTATTGATATATGATCAATTTTGAAGAAAGTTGCATGGGCTGCTAAGAAAAACATGTATTATTTGATGCTTGAATAGCATATTCTATAGATGTCTTGCAGGTTTGTTGGTTTATGATATCACTTAATTCTAAAGTTTAGTTTAATTTAGGGTTTCTATTTTATTTGTTTTTGTTTTTTCTTTTGGTTTTTGTTTGTTTTGTTTGTTTGTTTATTTGTTTTGTTTTTTTGTTTTGTTTTGTTTTGTTTTGTTTTTGGTTAAATGTCTTTCCAAGTATCTATTTCACCAGTCTATTGGTGAGTATGAAAAATATTAAGTACTTTTACATAAGATAAAAAATAGTATAAACTCCTATTCCCAGGTTCTCTAACAAGGCCAGGATCATAGGTGAGGAGGCCACAACATCTGCCCCCACTCCAGGAGTAACTGGGCCCAGCAGGATCCATGTACTTAGGAACCCCCACCCAGTCAGGGGCACAGGTTCATTCTGGTCTGAGCCGGTGCCCTGAGCAGACTGTGGGTGCTTGCACTGTACCTTGTCCCACAAAACCCAGAAGAAACTCAACTCTTAGTTGCTCTAACACACCCAGGATCATAGGATCTCAGAAGCTTGGTCACACCAGAATTTCAGGATCACAAAGGCAACTTGACTCCCAGGAGCTCTGACACACCCAGGATCTCAGGATCAGAGAATCCTAGAATCACAGGATCACAGAGACAGCTGTACTCTGATGAGTTCTGACACAACCAGGACCACAAGAAGGACAGGCTCCAGTCAGAGAGAGTGAGGGCATGCAGCACTAGATAGCAAGAGGTAACCAGAGAGCAAGAGGCAAGGGCAAGAACATAAGTAACAGAAACCAAGGTTTCCTGGCATCATCAGAACCCAGTTCACAACCATAGCAAGTCCTGGATACTCCATCATACCAGAAAAGAAAGATTCACATTTAAAAATCACTTCTCCTGATGGTGATAGTGGACTTTAAGGAAAACAAAAACAAAAACAAAAAACAAAACAAACAAACAATCAAACAAAAAACTCCCTTAAAGAAATACAAGAAAACAAAGGTAAATAGATAGAAGCCCTTAAAGAGGAAACACAAAACTCACTTAAAGAATTAAAGGAAAACACAACCAAACAGGTGACAGAATTGAACAAAATGGCTCAGGATCTAAAAATGGAAATAGAAACAATAAAGAAATCACAAAGAGTGACAACCCTAGAGATAGAAACCTAGGAAGAGATCAGGAGTCATAGATGCAAGCATCACCAACAGAATACAAGAGAGAATCTCAGGTGCAAAAGATACCATAGGACATATTGACACAACAGTCAAAGAAAATGCAAAAAGCTCCTAACTGAACACACCCAGAAAATGCAGGACACAATGAGAAGATCAAACATAAGCATAAGAGTGAAGATTCCCAAATTTAGGGGCCAGAAATTATCTTCAACAAAATTATAGAAGAAAACTTGCCTAACTTGAAAAAAGAGAACCCGATGAAGACCTAATACAAATACTCTTAAAACTGTTCCACAGCATAGAAACAGAAGGAACACTACCCAATTTGTTCTATGAAGCCACTATTACACTTATACCTAAACCACACAGAGACCCAAAAAAAAAAAACAGCCCTTTGGACCAATTTCCCTTATGCATATCAAAGTAAAAGTACTCAACAAAATTCTTGCAAACCAAATCAAAGAACACATCAAAACAATCATCCATTATGATCAAGTAGGCTTTGTACCAGGGATACAGGGATTGTTTAATATATGAAAAGCCATCAATGTAATACACTATATAAACAAGGAGGAAAACCACATGATCATCTCATTAGATGCTGAAAAAGCATTTGAAAAAATTCAAGACCCCTTCATGGTAAAAAGTCTTAGAAAGAACAGGAATTCAAGGCCCATAACTAAACAGAGTAAAAGCAATATACAGCAAACCATTAACCAACAACAAACTAAATGGAGAAAAACTTGAAGTAATCCTAGTAAAATCAGGGACTAGACAAAGCTGCCCACTCTCTCCCTATATATCCATTATAGTATTAAATGTCCTAGTCAGAGTACTTAGACAACCAAAGGAGGACAAAGGGGTATGAATTGGAAAGGAAAAAGTCAAAATATCACTATTTGCAGATATTATGATAGTATAGTTAAGTGACCCCAAAAATTCCATTAGAAAACTCCTAAATCTGATAAACAACTTCAGTAAAGTGGTTGGATATAAAATTAACTCAAACAAATTAGTAGCCTTCCCCTCCTCTAAGAATAAACAGACTGAGAATGAAATTAAGAAAATGACACCTTTCACAAATAGTATAAAATACCTTGATATGACTCTAACCACATAAGTGAAAGGTCTGTATGGAAGAAAGGAATTGAAGATCTCAGAGGATGGAAATATCTCCCTAGTTCATTGATTGGCAGGATGAATGTAGTAAAAATGGCCATCTTGCCGAAATCAAAACAGAGATTCAATGTGATCCCCATCAAAATTCCCAATCAATTCTTCATATAGTTAGAAAGAGGAATTTCTAAATTCATCTGGAATAACAAAAAAACCCAGGACAGATAAAACTGTTCTCAACAGTAAAAGAACTTCTGGTGCAATCACCATCCTTGACATCAAGCTGTATTACAGAGCAATAGTGGTAAAAACTGTATGAAGTACAGAGTCAATCATGTAGATCCATGGAATAGAATTTGAAGACCCAGAAATGAATGCACACATCTATGTTCACTTGATATTTGACAAAAGAGCTAAAACCATTCATTGGGAAAAAAAGACAGCATATTCATCAAATGATGCTTGTTCAACTGAAGGTCAGCATGTAGAAGAATGCAAGTCATTCAATTCTTATCTCCTTGTACAAATCTCAAGTTCAAGTCCATCAGGGATCTCCTCATAAAAGCAGACACACAGAAACTAATAGAGGGAAAGAAGGGAAGAAGAGCCTGGAAAACATGGGCACAGGGGAAATTTTCCTGAACAGAACACCAATGGCTTATGATCTAAGATAAACAATCGACAAATGGAACCTCAGAAAATTGCAAAATTCTGTAAGGCAAAGGACACTGTCGATAGGACAAAATGGCAACCAACAGATTGGGAAAAGATCTTTGCCAATTCTACATCCAATAGAGGGCTAATACACAATATATTCAAAGAACTCAAGAAGATAGACTACAGAGAATCAAATAACTCCATTTTAAAATGGGGTACAGAGCTAAACAAAGAATTTTCAACTGAAGAATATGGAATAGCCAAGGGGTACCTAAAGAAATGTCCAACATCCTTAGTCATCACGGAAAAGGAAATCAAAACAACCCTTAGATTTCACTTCACACCAGTCAAAATAGCTCAGATCAAAATGTTGGGTGACTGCAGATGCTGGCAAGGATGTAGAGAAAGAGGAAAAGTCCTCCATTGTTGGTGGGAATGCAAGCTGTTACAATCACTCTGGATATCAGTCTCACAGTTCCTCAGAAAATTGGACATAGTATAACTTGAGGACTCAGCAATACCTCTCCTGAACATATACCCAAAAGATGCTCCAATATATAACAAGGACACTTGCTCCACTATAGTCATAGAAGCCTTATGTACGAGAGCCAGAAGCCGGAAAGAATCCAGATGTCCTTCAACAGAGGAGTGGGTACAGAAAATGTGGTACATTTATGCAATGGAGTACTACTCAGCTATTAAAAACAATGAATTCATGAAATTCTTAAGCAAGTAGATGGAAGTATAAAACAATATTCTGAGTGAGGTAACCCAATCACAAAAGAACCCACATTGTTTGCCCTCACTGTTAAATGGATATTGGCCCCAAAGCTCAGAATATCCAAGATACAATTTACATACCACATGAAGCTCAAGAAGGAACACTAAAATGTGGGTGCTTTAGTCCATCTTAGCAGGGGGAACAAAATACTTATGGTAGCAAATATAGAATCAAAGTGTGGAGCAGAGACTAAAGGAAAGGCCATCCAAAGAATGCCCAAACTGGGGATCTATCCCATATACAGTCACCAAAAACAGACACTATTGTGAATGCCAACACTATTGTGGATGTCAGCAAGTGCTTGCTGACTGGAGCCTGATATAGCTGTCTCATAAGAGGCTCTCCCAGAGCCCGAGAAATACAGAGGCAGATGCTCACAGCCAACAATTAGAATGAGCATGGGGTCCCCAATGGGGAATTAGAGGAAGGACTGAAAGAGCTGAAGGGATTTGCAACCCCATAGGATGAACAACAATATTAAACAACCTGATGCTCTAGAGCTCCCAGGGACTAAACCACTAACCAAAGAATACACATGGAGGGACTCATGGCTCCAGCCTCATATGAGACAGAGAATGTCCTTGTAGAGCATCAATGAGAGGATAGGCCCTTGGTCCTGTGAAGGCTTGATGCCTCAGTAGAGGAGAATGCTAGAGTGGGGAGGCGGGAATAGGTGGGTGGTGGAATAACACCCTCATAGAAATAAGGGAGGAGGGATGGGATAGGGCCTTTCTCAGGGGGAAACCTAGGAGGAAAATAGCATTTGAAATGTAAATAAAGAAAATATCCAATAAAAAGGGGGTTAAAAATTAAAAATATATTATAAAGGCACTATTGTAAATTAATTCTGACTGATCGCTTCTATCTCTGGTACCACATGCCAGATCTAGCACTGTCACTAAGTTCTTCTCGCCAGGTCCAGTAAAACTGTAATTTGAAGTTTTTCATAAAGTAATTTAATAGAGAAATTATTCACTGTTCTTTTAAGTGTTTGTGTGTGTGTGTGTGTGTGTGTATCTGTGTGTGTGCATGTAAATGTGGAGGTCAGATGACAATGTAGGGTGATCAGATCTACCTTTCAACCTTGTGGATCCTGGGTATTCAACTCACATTCATCAGACTGTGAAGCAAATGACGTTTTTTGTTGAGATATCCCATTTGTCCTGAGAAGTGGTGAATGGCTGACTGTTATCTCCCTGCTTCAGCTTCTCAAGCCCTGGTCTTATAGGCATTAACCATCACATCTGCCAGAATGATTAGTTTTAAGTGCAAATTATGATGAAATGATCAATTGCAAAGAACAATTATGAATACTTTTCTTTGTTTTGTGACTAGAGAATACAGTTGTGAAGATCTCTGCATGTGTATCCATACTTTCCTTTCTTTACACCCCTGTCAAAATAAGCTATAATAATTAAAGATTATTTGTACAACAATAATGAAGTTACAGAATATTAGCAAATGTGATTATCACTGAAGAATTTGAATATTTTAAGAAAAATTATTAGTGTGCTTTTGCTTATATAAATGGAAATTTCATGATATTCAGTGGGAATATGATTTTATTATTTTTATCTAGAGATAAGGCATGGCGAATAAGTATCTAGGTAAGGCATGGTGATGAGATATGGGACTGAGTTAACAGATGAGGTGTTGATGTGAGGTATGGAGTATATACAGAGTGCAGTATGAAGGTGAGGTAGGAGTATGAGGCATGACAATGAGGTAGTGAAATAAGAAAATAAGGTCTTGAGGTGAGGTATAGAGACTAGTTATGAAGGTGTGGTACTAGAGAGGAGATATGGGGATGAGGTGCTGGAATGATGTTTGGAAATGAGTTATAGGGATGAGGTATTAGTTCAAGTCTAGCTGCATATGTAGCAGAGGATGGCCTAGTCGGCCATCAATGGGAGGAGAGGCCCTTGGTCTTGAGAAGGTTATATGCCCCAGTACAGGGGAATGCCAGGGCCAGGAAGCAGGGGTAGGTGGGTTGGGGAGCAGGGCAGGGGGAGGGTATAGGGGACTTTGGGGATAGCATTTGAAATGTAAATGAAGAAAATATCTAATTTTAAAAAGGAAAAAAGAAAGAAAAATGAAATGTGTGTTTAGGCTTAGAGTTTTCAAAGCCTACTTTTAATAAATGTTCTCAAACACCACCTTTCCTGTCTAATCCATCATCCAAAGGAAGGGGAGAAAAGAGGGTGAGTAAGGTAAGGGGATTTGGAGTTGCTTAGAAGAAGTTCTTTTGGGGCAATTCCAATCTTTGTTGTTAGGATACCAACAGTCCAGTTCTGTAGTGTCAGGATACCAAACACGAATCAGCAGTGGTGGCAGGATCCAGTAGAAACTGGCAGTCCTCCACAAAATCAGCATGAGTCAGTAGGAGTGACCAGCACTAGATGGGACACCAGAATATGTTTTCTGCTGTGCCTTTCTCAACAAAGTGAAGATTAGCAAAGAAGCAAGAAAAATGAAGCAATACAAGGCTGACTATGCAAGCACCCAGTCACTGTCCGTTGAGTCCCACTTACACTTTCTCTAAATATCATTGTATCCTCCCATTGGTCTTGCATCAGCAAAATATCATGTGAGTCTGAATCACAGAAGACAACCAGAATCTTCTAAAGTAATCATAATAAAATGCAAAACTTCAAAAAATGTGTTGGGAATAAGACAAAAAAATCCTTTAATTCTTAAAAATGTGCTCTAACAGGTAAGTTAAATTATATTGTAATCTAATATTGGTAGTGAATTCTGTCTACAAATAAACGGCAGCTGAAAACCAGAACATAATTCTACTTGATAAAAAAATTAATAGAAACTTATACATAAAATATATTCAACATGTCTATTAAGGACATGGGAAATACATTATTTTTCACTATAAATATATCTTAACAAATTTTGCAGCACTGTTACCATTGGATAACAGAGTACACTGAACTTAATATGATTACTTATATGAATTACAAAACCAGTCTACATGCAAGCACAAATACAAAATTTTTAAGATAATGATTTTTAGCTTACTGTCATTAACAAATTGGGAAGATCTTTCAACTTTGCCATATAGAAAACTTGGCAAATTTTAGAATAAACATCTTAAGATATATAATTCTGATGTCTGATAGATCTGACACTTTTTTTGATTTTTCAAATCTACAATTTTAGTTATATTGTTATGAAATATATTGTATTTAAATGAAAAAATGCTTTGATTTACACTTTCAGGCAGTCAGTGATAATGCCATGGAAGGCTCAGCATAGAGCACAGCTGAGATACATGAAAAACAAGGTTGGAAAATCAAGGTCCTTCATGTCACACTGGATCAGTTAGCACAGAAACAAAGTTGGGAGGGATCTGAAGAAGAAAACCCCTTTAGGATGGAGTGCTCTGAAGTCTCTCATTCTCTGCACATTGTCTAGCTGTGGGTCTCTCTGCTAATTCTCATCTACTGAAAAAAAAATAAGCTTCCCTGCTGAGAGCTGAAAATTTCCTAATCTATAACAATCTATTGGAAGTTGATTTAATACTACCCGTTTCATAATGTGATAACTCTAGGTTCTCAGTCTTTGAATTGTTTAGCTGGTTTGCTCAAATATCAGAGTCAGGTGTGAAATTTAAGATCTTATAAATAAAGCCTTAAATCCAGTCACCATAAAATAGGTGGTTATGAAAGACCCACAACATGAGGACCCCCCCACGTTCTGACTCAGGAGAGGCGACACACCAAAATCACCTACAAGAAAAGGTCTTGCTGCAAACTGAAAGAGGATTTTTATTCAAGAGCGCTCTCAAGCCCACGGTCATATACCACGCAGGGGTAGAGGACCGTGGCGCCCCAGTAGCTGGATAAGGGGGTATTTAAAGGAAAAAACCACAACTCAAGGAGGTGGGAAGGGCGTTGTTGGAAAATACCAGTTAAGAGTCACAAGGAAGTGCAAAGTTACAAGAGTCACGAGGAATACCTGGTAATTGTGAGGGTTATCTCTCAAGACAGTTTCTAAGAGCCCCTAACAATAGCACCTTTGCATAGCGGGTTCCAGCAATGGTCAGGGTGACTTTTTTTGAACGAACACTCTTTGAACCCAGGAAGGGGGTGGGTGGAGGAATGTCACTATCTGTTTTATGATTAGCATACCTTCGAGCAATGACTCACAGAGGTCACATTCCCAAGCCTGGGCCTAAAGGCCTAGAATTTTGTTTTTACTTTGTTATACTTTCAGTTATTCCCATAACATTTAGATCACTATTGTACCAGTGTGCATATTTTGACAGGCTGGTTGTTATTGAAGTTTACAGGGTTCATAGCTGAGAAAGACTATTACTTTTCTCCTCTACTAGCAGGAATAACTTCCCAGTGGTATCAGAATTGTCCATGAAGGGTTAAGCTTCCAGCTAAGTATCAATTTAACATTTCTTAAGGATATGGATATTAACACCAACAATTGAAGCATAACCAAGAGTTTTGGCACTATTTAATACTCCGAAAGCGTTATGGAGAAATTTTAATCCAGTGACATGACTGCTGTAGCAAGGGATCATATCCTAAATACCTGTGTGATCCATCTGGAATACAGACATGCCTTTATTCCCAGGAGACAATACAAGCAGATCTCTGAGTCTAATGCCATCCTGGTATAAAGCAAGTTTCAGGTAATAAAAGTTTGTTGCCTGTTCTTGGGATATGTTCTCTAGGTGGGCTGCCTTTTCCAGCCTCAGTGGGAGATGAAGCACCTAGGCACTCAGAGACTTGAAGTGCCAGGGTTGACACATACTCAGGGGTGCTTCACAAGCTGGAGGAGAAGGGGATGCAAGGATAGAAGGATTGTGGGAGGGAGTGACAGGGAGGAGGGCAGTGAGCAGGATACAAAGTGAATAAGTAAGAAATTAAAATAAAATTTAAATTTAAAAAAATGCTTAGGTCCAGGTGGTACATATTTCTTTTTTGTATACTTTATTTATATTTCAGATGTCATCCCCTTTCCCGGTTCCCCCTTCCCAACCCCCACCATACCATTCTCTTTTCCCCAGTGTTTATGAAGGTGTTTCTCCACCTACCCACCCACTTGTACCTCCAGGCTCCTAGATTCCCCTACACTAGTGTGCCCTACCCCCTGCCTTGAGCAGGCTGGCTCAGACCTGGTTTGCCACAGTTGCTACCTCACCTAGGCTGGAGTCTTCCTATGTAGATAAAATCTTTTGTCTGCCACATCTGCAGCTTCCTGCTAGAAAGATACCTGCTGAGCAGCTGAGCTTGTTTTCCTGACAGATCCTGACAAAGCAAACATGAGATCCTGGCACGGTGAGAGATGGGTTTCCCTCCATCATAAGCTCAGACTCATAAGTAAACATTGGGCCTTGATCACAGAACTTTGTCTTGGCTCTTTATTTCTCTTACCACCTTTCCCATCCAACAACATCTTTCCTTTCAGAATCCCAGTAACCCATGACCACTGGTGGCTACATACAAGGACATCTATCTAGCCTTCATAGAACCAAGCACCTCTCCTCCCATTGATGCCTGACAAGGCTATTCTCTGCTACATATGCAGCTGGAGCTGTGAGTCTCTCCATGTGTACTCCTTGGTTGGTGGCTTAGTCCCTGGGAGATTTGGGGTGGGGGTGGGGGTGGGGGTTGTCTGATTGATATTGTTGTTCTTCCTATGGGGTTGAAAACCCATTTAGCTCCTTCAGTCCTTTTTCTAACACCTTCACTGGGGACCCAGCACCCAGTCTAGTGGTTGGCTACTAGCATCCGCCTCTGTATTTGTAAGGCTTTGGCAGAGCCTCTGAGGAGACAGCTATATCAGGCTCCTTTCAGGAAGCACTTGTTGGCATCCACAATAGTGTCTGGGTTTGATGACAAACAAACAGGAAGGATCCCAAAGTGGGGCAGTCTCTGGTTGGCCTTTGCTTTAGTCTCTGCTCTATACTTTGTCTCTGTATTTAATCACGTTGAGTATTTTGTTCCACTTTCTAAGAAGGAGCAAAGCACCCACACTTTGCTCTTCCTTCTTCTTGAGCTTCATGTGGTGTGTGAATTCTATCTTGGGTATTTGGAACTTTTGGGCTTATATCCACTTATCAGTGAGTGCATACCATGTGTATTCTTTTGTGATTGGGTTATTTCACTCAGGATGATATTTTCTTAGTCCATCCATTTACAAAAGAATTTCTGGAATTCATTATTTTTAATAGCTGAGTAGTACTCAATTGTATAAATGTACCATATTTTCTGTATCCATTCCTCTGTTGATGGACATCTGGGTTATTTCCAGCTTTGGGCTATTATTAAGGCTGCTATGAATGTAGTGGAGCAGGTTCCCTTGTTATGTGTTGGAGCATTTTTGGGTATATGCCCAGGAGTGGTATAGCTGGGTTCTCAAGTAATACTATGTCTAATTTTCTAAGGAACTGCAAGACTGATCTCCAGAGTGGTTGTACCAGCTTGCAATCCCACCAACAATGGAGGAGTGTTCCTCTTTCTCCACATCTTTGCCAGCATCTGCTGTCACCCACGGCTTTGATGCTAGCCATTCTGACTGTGGATTCATTTCTGGTTCTTCAATTATACTCCTTTGATCTTCCTGCCTATCTCTGTACCATTACTGTACAGTTTTTATCACTATTGCTCTGTAATATAGCTTGAGATAAGGGATGGTGATTTCCCCCAGACGTTCTGTTATTGTTGAGAATAGTTTTCACAATCCAGAGATTTTTGTTTTTCGAAATGAATTTGCAAATTGCTCTTTCTAACTCAATGAAGAATTGAATTGGTATTTTGATGATGGTTGTATTGAATTTGTAGATGGCTTTCAGCAAGATGGCCATTTTTACTATATAAATCCTGCCAATCTATGAGCATGAGAGATCTTAATTCAAGTACTCAGGACATAGAGGCATATATTTCTGAATTTAGAGAGTCAGCTGAGTTAAAATCAGTCAGTTTGGTTCAGTTCTGAGTTAAAGAGTTGTGGAATATGTGCAATTGAAGGCACACAGTAAAATTGAATACAGTTCAGTCAGTTGAGGTGGTTGAGTTCAGTGAGTCAGGGCAGTAGAGTAGAGCTCAGTTCAGTGCAGGTCAGCAGAGGCAGTTGATGCCAGAGAATAAGAGGGAGCCATAAGATTAGAACATATTGCTTGAGTTTGTTAAGAGTCCAAGCAGAACATTTCATCCAGAGGCCAAGAGAAAAGCCAGATTGAATCAGTCAGCTTAGAAATTAATTTGAGCCAGAACTGAGTTGAACTAGCCAGCCAGAATTCAGAAAGTCTTAGAAAGAGTATGCTTATTCAGCCTTGGAGATGACAAATAACTTCAGGAGAATAAGAGTTACTTGTACAAGTTTTGCCATTCCTGACACTGGAATTATTATTATTGCTGTTGTTGTTACTTAATTCTGTAAATGTTGTTTCATTTTATGTGACACCTTCAACTTACCCACTTTTTCCATATCATTTCTTCTTCTATACCCACCAAAATTTGTGTGAGATACTTACACCAGACTTCATTTTGCTTACAGGATCACCAAAAGGAATTTAACAAAAAGAATAGATTGGAAAAGAGGGAAAGTGGGACAGACCACGGAGGAATAAAGGGAGAGGAAAACATAATTGGGATATATTACGTGATAAAAGAATCTATTCTCAAAAAAAGAGAAAACAAAAAAATTTTAAATTAAATTTTATATTAAAAGAAGCTTAAAGATAGGCTAAAATTTAAACAAGAGCATTTCCTATCTGCTATAACATTCCACTTCCTTCCAATTTTCCTCATATATTTACATGTCATTTATGGTGCCACACGTGACACCTTTTAAAATTAAGTACTGATGCCTCCATCAAGTAAATTTAACTAAAATATTGAAGGATGCATCATGTGTAACACAATTATATCACAGTTAAAAGGGATTTCAAGACAGATTTTAACGCCAAAGTATATTTCTGCTTCAGTGACTACATTATGTAGGTGTGAATTAGTGTGCCCTTCAAAATAGAATTCTCTTTCCTTCTAAAATAGATATCTGAAATATCTCTAATCACTACTGTCCTACCTGACTCAACGTTTCTTTCATGCATATGTTGCTGAATACATCCATGCTGTAGTTACCTAAAGGAGACTGTATATTACTAACCCAAAAGTAATTTCTCAATTAGCATCTCTTGAAAGAAAAACATCAAGGTTTGATGGAGCCAATATTAGATAAGCTCTTTCAGAAATTAATCCAAAGATGCAATATGATATATGTTTAGTATATATAAAATATTTAAAATGTATATGTCATTCTATGTTAAATAAAATAATATGGAGAAAAGTAGTTGAGAATATAATTAAAATAGATAAAAATATCAGTGTGATTCTTACTAAATAAGTGGAGTTGGAAATACTGTTTATCGCTATTACAATACTGTACCCATGCCATGCAACGAGATTCACATTCTAGTGATGTCAAAGTGGTTAGGCATTAAATAGCTAAACTTCCTGGATATTATATTTATAAGTTTTTGTTATTGTTTTCATGTTTTCTTTATTATTTGAGAAATTGCATACAACAAATTTCTATCACCTTCCCTGAACTCCTCAAAGATCCACTCCTACCACTAACCACTCAGCATCCTCTTCCTCCTGTTCCTCCTCCTCCTCCCCTCACTCTGAATATAATTCATATTGAGCAATTACACTGTGTAGGGTTTGCCTTGGAGTGTGGTCAGTATATCAGAACACTCCTTTTTCCAGAAGCTACCAAATGACAATAACTCATCAGCTAGGTATGTGGATTTGTGCCCAACTCTTCCATCTATTCTGCGATTCTATCTGACTTCAGCCCTTGTGGGTCTGTTTATGCAGTCACTATGAGTTCATTAATTGATATATCCCATTGTGTCCAGATTGTTTCTTTAATGTTATCAACCGTCTCTGATTCTTACACTTTTCCAACATCATCTGAACTTCAACTATAGTGGTGGTATATTTTCCATGTATTACAAAATGATGCCTCTATAATAGGACTGGATGATGGACTGCTTTATGAGTAAAGCAATAAATCATTAATAGTTACTTTAATTCTGTATCCATTTAATATAAAAATAGTAGTAAGTTCTCAGTGAGAACCTATGATCTATCTAGTCATGATTCCATTACTTTATTGACAGTGCTAAGTATGGATTTCAGCTCACGGAGAGAGCAGAAATACAATCAAAAAGTTTTCATTTATTCCCATATTAGTCCAATATTGCACCAGTGGGCATTTTGGCAGCAAGATCAATACTATAGCTCAAAAGGATCACTACATAAAGTTGGTGATTGCTTTTCTTCCCTGACATCATGCATATAACACCTTCCTACACTATGAACATTATTAGTAAGTAGGAATGAAACTTCCGAATTACTACCACTTGATACTCTATGACTCAAGTGTGTGGTATCCTCAGCAATATGGTTTTATAATCAATTTCTGGAGGATAACAAAGAGCAATAGCAAGAATCTTCAATAAATAGTGAAACTAGATATCAACTTCAACAAATATTGGAGCAAATATCAAACTGGATAGTTACATGTAGAAGAATATAACTCAATACACATTTTCACTCTGCACAAAACTCCTAATGAATCAAGGACATCACCTGACAAAGAAAATCTAAATAATACACTTAGACTTACATACACAAAAGGACCTAAACAGGACCCCAATAGCACAGGCATTAAGACCAACAGTTGAAAATTTGAACCATATGAACAAAAGACCCTTTTGTACAATGAAAAACAATAATATCATCACCCAAATGAAGAGGCAGTCGACAGAATATGGGAAAAAATCTTTACCAGTTATATATTTGATAGAGAGTTAATATTTAGACCACACAGAAAACACAAAATAATAAAAATGAAAACAATAATTTAAAAATAGGGCATAGAACTAAAGATAGGGTTCTCAAAAGATCAAACACAAATAGCTGAGAAACATTTTTTTAATGTTAATGTCATTAGCCTTTAGTGAAATGCAAATTAAAATCATTGAGGTTTTCATCTCACACTATTCAGAATGGCTATGATAAAAATAAATAAATGTAGGCAAATGATGAAATTGGTGTGGGTTTTGTGAGTGTACTGGCTGGTTTTGTGTGTCAACTTGACACAACCTGGATTTATCACAGAGAAAGGAGTCTCTCTTGAGGAAATGCCTCCATGAAATCCAGCTGTAAGGCATTTTCTCAATTAGTGATAAAAGCAGGGCAGTCCATTTCAGATGCTCCCCTACCTAGGCTGAAAGTCCTGGGTTCTATAAGAAAGCAAGCTGAGCAATCCAAGGGAAGCAAGCCAGTAAGTAGCACCCCTCCATGGCCTCTACATCAGCTCCTGTCTTCAAGTTCCTGCCCTGTATGAGTTCCTTTCCTGATTTCCTTTGTTGATGACCATCAATGTGGAAGTGTAAGCTGAATATACCCTTTCTTTCCCAACTTTCTTCTTGGTCATGATGTTTTGTGCAGCAATATAAACCCTGACTAAGACAGAGAGCTAATTATTTGCATCTGATGAAAGTCAAGAATTGTTTTTGCTATTATGGTTTTTCTGATTTGTTTTGTTTGTTTTGTTTTGTTTTGTTTTGCTTTGCTTTTCCAGATAAATTTGAGAATTGCTCTTTCCATTTCCTTGAAGTATTGTATTGGTATTTTGTATTGAGATTTTGAAGGGGATTGTGTTGAATATGTAGATTGCTTTTGGCAGGGTGGTCATTTTTACTGTGTTAATTCTGCCAATCCATGAGCATGGGAAATCTCTGCATTTTCTGAGATCTTCAATTTCTCTCTTGGGAGACTTGAAATTATTGTCTTACAGATCTTTCACTTGTTTGGTTAGAGCTACCCCAAGATATTTTATATTATTTGTGGCTATTGTGAAGGGTGTTGTTTACTTAATTTCTTTATCACCCTGTTTATCATTTATTTGAGTTAATTTTATATCCAGCCATGTTGCTGAAGTTGTTTATCAGCTATAGAAGTTCTCTGGTAGAATTTTTGGGATTGCTTATGTATACTATCATATCATCTCCAAGTAGTGACACTTTTACTTCTTGAAGTGTGTGTGTGTGTGGGGGGGGTCTAGAATATACCAGAGACCTGGAATATGAGAGACTCAAAACTCAAAGGGAGGGACCTTAAATGAAATATCCTACAGTGGGAAGAGGGAACTTGTAGATCCCACCTCCAGAAAAAAGAAGGCATCAAGTGGAGGAATGGGGTTGTCATCCCATAGTCAAAAACTCTGACCCAGAATTGTTACTGTCTGAGAGAACTGCAGGGACAAAAATGGAGAAGATAATGAGGAAAAATGATGTCCAGGGACAGACCCAAATTAGGATCCAGCTTACCGGGAGACCCCAAGTCCTGACTTTATTACTGATGCTAAGGTCTACTCCCCCCACCCCCGCCAAAAAAAATAAAATAAAATAAAGTGGCCTATCATGACTTCCTGGGAAAGACCCAACAAGAATCTGAAAGAGTCAGATGCAGATATTTATACCCAACCAATGGACAGAGTCTGGTTAACCCTGTGGTTGAATTAGGGAAATGCTAGATGAAGTAGAGAAGGGTGACCCCATAAGAAGATCAACAGTCTCAACTAACCTGGACCCCAGAAATTGTTCAGGCACTGAGCTACCAACCAGGCAGCATATATCAGTTCACATGTATTTTAAAATCATATTTTGATAGAAGGGTTCATTTGATGCCTTTAACCTGGTCCAATTTTCCCATCCATACCTTTGATAAAGAAGCTGCTGATACTGAATAATCTTTGTTTGGACAGCCAAGTGGCAGTCTGTGCTATGACATAACCTACACTAGCTTGAACAGTCTTAAGATGAGGCCCCCAACACATATACAGCAGATGACTACAGGGTCTGGTCTCAGTCAGAGAAGATGAACCTAACCCTCAAGAGATGTGAGGCCCCAGGAATTTGGGAGGTCTGGTGGGATGGGCCAAATGGGGGAGGGGACATCCTCGTGAAGATGAGGGGGTGGGGAGGAGGAGGGATAGGATATGGAAAAATCAGAGGGTGGGTCAGGAGGGGGATAAATTCTGGACTGTAAAAACAGATCAAAGAATAATAAAAACAAAAAAGTCATTCTGCCACAGCCACTATGGAAAGAGTTGTGGAATTTATTAGAAATAGACCTATGATGCAATCTGACTGCACAATTCATTGGAGTACACCAAAGTAGTCCATATCCACATATAGGGATATTATCTCATCTATGTTCATTTCTGCTTTATTTTCTAGAGCTCATAAATTTAATGAGCAAATGTCTATTTACCAATGAATGTATAATGAAAATGTTGTACATTTATACAATGGATTATTATTCATATTTAAAAAAATGAAAAATTGAAATTCACATAAAATGGATGTGGATAGAAACAATAATAAAATCATTCAGACAGAGGTAACCCATGATACAGACAGACAAATAGCACATGCTTTCTCTTACTAAACTTTAAAACTTTAAATATCTGATTCATGTGGAACTCCCATATAGCTTAGGAAGCTCTGGGAAAGGAGAGGATCTTTCAGGGATGAAGTAAGGTAAAATGTTTATAAAGGAGTAAGGGGATAAATGGCATAGGAACATTTAGTTGGAATAGAGGATGGGAAGAAAGAATAGCAAAGAGAATTTTAGAAGTTTGGGGAAGAGAAAAATAATGTTAATACCTTACTGCAGAAGCTTCCACAAAGGTTTTCATAGAGAGAGTTTAAATTATTCAAAGTTACCTTATAATGGGCATAGGGCAAGCCCCTGAGTAGACACAGTAAATCATCAAATACAAAATCCCAGTAACAGAAATAGAATACCTTTTTCTAAGATGTTCCATAAATGTCACCCCCATGTTGTAGATTCTTCATTTTAGCAGGGAATTTGTAATTTCATTGTGAATTCTGGTGTGGAAATTGCAAATAGTGAATTATGGAATGCTCATTTCCTTATGAAATATGTAAATGATCCAAGACTTACAATTTAAAAGATTTAAAAAAATATTTTCTTCCCACAATGAAGAACATATAAAGGCTTCCTAAAGCACCTCAGACAGCTTAGGCTTTAAGACATCTGAACTGTCTTGATAGAGATAAACCATTCCTCTCAGGAATCTAGGAGGCAGAAATAGTAAAAAGTTATGTGGCCCTGAAAAAAGCAAGTAATAATATTTTTAAATGATAACACAGTATTGAAAAAAGATTTAGGAACATAGTGAATCCCAAATATAAATTAAGTTCTTAGATTTTTTTTTCTCCTCTAAAGGAGGATAAGAAGAAGATATAAATGAAGAAACTATCAGATACACACATCTTTGATGGTATATAGACTGAAACTCTCTTGGTGCTATCAGAATCTAAACACCTTCTTTGGTGGTACACAGTCTTAAATACCCTTCTGCTACTTAGACCTAAACTCCCCTGGTGTTACTGAGATGTCAGCATCATTCTTTGGTGGTGCAGATAACTAAAAATCCTTGGTAGTATACATCCTTAAACACTCTTGGTGGTACTAAGATGTCAACATCCTTTTGTGGTAGAGACCTAAACTCTTTTGGTGGTACACCGAAAAAATGCATTGATCTACTTTCCGAACCTTTGAAAACCTACCAGAAGAAGCAAAGCCTGCTGGTGCTGGGGCTAGTTCACACTGTAATTATAAATACAACTGACTACTTTCACTTCCATGCCACAAAAGTGAGTATACGAATAAAATGTCTAACTCTGTTGCAGTCATCTACTAAAATTTAGACCCAAAGATCCATTCTTTCTCAAATAATCATACTAAAGGCAAATTGCTCTCAGGTTCCCATGGCTACCACACAATATTGGGTGTAATCAACTTTAAAGCATGAAAAGCTGTTCTGTTAAGTTGTAGACCTATCGTCATTTGACCCATTGATCATGTGACTCAAGAACGTCAGTAATCATGGACAGGAGCCCATGAAGGTAGAAACCACTCAGCCTGTACTGGCTATGAGTTTAAAAAGAAGAGATATAAAGATACTAGGATATCACCACATACTTCCCATAGGCACATTCTCAGTCACATAAGTCGTCCTACTAAGCTCATTTAGTTGAACAAAACCTTCAGCATGTGGGCCTTTGTGTGTGTGTGTGTGTGTGTGTGTGTGTGTGTGTGTGTTTACTATAAATATAAATATAGAAATCGCCATATTTTATGTGTGATAATGGACAGCATGATTTATAACCTGCAGAGTTATGTTAGTAGGCTTCAATTAGCCTCATCAAACTCCTCAAATATTTATTTCTCATTTTATGCATACCTATCAGAAAACACATTGATAGTTAATTTTCAATTAAACTGCAAAGAATTCCACTCTTAAAAAGTAGAGCTAGATGAAATATTAAAGAAATATCCAGTATAAAAACTATATACGGGTTTATTGATTAAATGTAACTAATGCAAAATTAAATGAATGTGTAGCCTGCCAAACTTCTATCGTTCTTAGCAAATGATCTCTACAACATTTCTCACGCATGTAAAGAAATAGGGACTGTCAGGAAAGAGAGTGATAATTAAAGATCTCATTATGATGAATGCATTTTGAGAATTTTATCAATTATGGGTTTCACACTTCCCATGAATCATTGTATAACTATGAACTATGTAAAGTAAGGCTGAAGACTAAATTTAGTCATTCTCTTTAACTGTATCACCAAAACAATTAGCATTCTGGTCCATCCATAATAAAGGAATAGTAAGAAGCCTGTATTTAAGTCCTGTTATAGTTAACACCAGTAGCTCTTGCTGCTCCTTAGAATTACCACATTGCTTTATCATTTTAGTTGTATAACTTTGCCTTCATACACATCTTACTCCATATTAATTAACATTGTTTCTTGTTTCTTGTGGATGGTGTTTATGACTCTTAACATGTTTGGTCTCTGGCAGATTGTCCTATAAATGTAGTATGTTTATTTAAGGCTCACAGACACACTGCCTTTCCTCTTGGTGTGATTGCACTAAATGCTGGAAACACAAGCACAGATTGCTCTCAAGGATCCACACTTACCAAATGATATTCTCCAGGGAAAGGTTACTGTCCTTTTTTTTCTCTTTAGAACATGGTTACAAATTGTTCCTTCTGGAGAACATCTGGTATACATGGCCCTCATCGAACCCTATTTTAATGTTACTCTTTTGGATTTCTTCCAATACTCCATCTGCTTTGTCTTTATGTTCATGAAATAGAGTATTATGTGACATACCAGAAAAGCTCTTATGAGACATATTCTCATAAAGCCATGTTCTCTCTCTCAGTGCAACAGCATACTATAGCCATCTCTTAGTGCTGATATGTGCAATTCCTATGAAATTCAACAGTAAGGCATCTTTACTATTTTCTGAGAAATCATGAGATGGCACTGAAAATCAATTGTGTGGTAAAAGTAGTCTAGTTATCAGTTACATTATCATCTAAAGCTCACAGACTTGTTTCCTGACACTCACCTACCTAGAAGAGAAACAATGTGGATGGTTTCCTTGACAGTAAGAAATGCATGAGAAGACTCACAGGAGTTATTTCTTTGAAGCTATTTAGAAAAGCTCCTGAGATGAGATAAATGGCACTGTTCTCTAGTGTTTGCTCTTACCTCTTGGATTCTTGACTTTTTCAAACTGCCACTTTCACTTCTCTAATGTTCCAAAATTTAATCCATAACTCTACCCCAGAGAGAACTAATAAGTAAATGTTGGAAGGGGATAACTTTCATTTTCCCAGTGCCATCTGTTCTATTTATTTAGTTTTCTAAGAGTAATAGTAAAATAGGCATCTACCTCCCTTACCCAAAATAGAAATACTGCAGCTGTCCTCCTGAATCTCAACACAGTCATGTACAATATTCCTCAGAGGATCTCATCAAAATGATGAGCACATGCAGAAGTTGCATGCCCCAAAGATGATTTTTTGTTTTTAGAATATGTAAAGGTGACACTGTAAATCTTAATATTTCAATCATACTGAAAAATTATGATAAGTGAGAAGTGTTCTGGGATTGCCAATCATCCAAATGCCTTAAAGACACACACACACGCATACACACACACACACACACACACACACACACACACACACACACACACACACACACACACATGGCAAGTCCTGAGACTAGACCATAGACTTAGTTCAGATCTTGCTTTGATATTCTTGGTATACATTTTATAAAGTAAAGATGGACTTCCTAACCTTTAGTGTACAAGTGAATCAAAAAGGAGAAAAAAAAGACAAATAAATAAACAAATATAAAAATTTAAAAGGAAGATAGGGGCTTGGGTACTGGTGTCCAGTCAGGCATCACAGGGTCCTAAAGAAGGCTGTGATATAGTATGGAGTCTGTGATCAGGGCCAAAGTTTATTTATCTTTGGAAATTCTTCTGTCTAAAACTCTTTATTTTTCTAAGTCCAAAAGCCATTGGTTTCTGGTAATAAACTCATTCTGTTAGCATCAGAAGATTAGGAAAAAGAGAAAGCTTAATTGTCAGGGTTCATTTCTCTATGGTTCAAGGACCTCTCACTGGCAAGATGAGAGGCTTGGAACTTGATAACACTTTGTGAAACAGAGAAAAAAGAGAATATATGATCATAGAGATAAGAAAATAAGCTAATATAATAATAAAGTATCTGACTAATAAAATTTTACTTAATTGTCTAAAATTGTGTATTTATTTGAATGATAGGAAAAATATTAATTCAAGTTTTGGATAAGCATTAATTTTATTTTTAATATCATTATTAATTAATAACAGAAAAATCTTATACATTAAAAGGAAAACACAATATTTATTACCAAAAGTAGATGTTTTTGTTTCAGACACTATACTACTTATGAATATAATGATATCAAAATATAAAGTAAAAAAAAAGCAAAGTTCTCAGGATAAAAGATACAAACCCCATTTCAAATGCAGGAATCTTTACTGCACTTTTAAAAACCTCTTATTGTGTGATATGTTTCTATACACATTAATATTTTTAATTTTCACCGTTTTCACTCTATATGCTGACCCTATTCCATAAGAGTGAAGTTCTTCTGAAGCATAGACAGATGGTAGATAGATAGATAGATAGATAGATAGATAGATAGATAGATAGATAGGGACATATGGGTGATTTATTTAACCAATACATACTTAAATGCAATTTTAAAAAATTCCTTCCTTCTACATATACATGCCTTAGTATTATAGTCCCCTGGTGATCTGAGCTGCCTTAGGTAATAACACAAAATTTGGTATTACCAGATTGCAAGTGGGGAGATAATTTTACTTAAGCATATACACAAGCTACAGGTTTTCTTTTATAAACTACATAAGAAATAAAGTAAATTGTAATTGTATTGTTGTCAGGTTAAACTGCATTATATGAATAGCTTGTTTGATTTTCTCTATAAAACTAGCTTCATGGCAGAAAGTGGAAGCTTAGAGATCAGACCTTATCAGCAAACAAGAAGCAGAGAATGTGAACTGGAATTTGGATGAGACTGTGAATTCTCAAAGTTGACCTCCAGTAACATATGTTTTCAAACACGGCTTTACTCTCAAACATTGTCACTATCTGGAAACTAAATAAATATTAAGATATCTGTGTGGAAGACATCGGTATTAAAGCAGCACAGTATGTCTACTTTCAAGTACTGTACGCAACTCCATAGAAAAGACACTTCTGAATTGCTAAAGAAGGATGCACAGCTTAGCGTCCCTTCAGACGTAGACCAAAATGGATTATTAATTCTCACATACTATGGGAAGAAAAAAGCAGTCTGAAGGGAAGACAAACAGAAATAAAAATCAAGAGATAGAGATAAGTTTGCAAAGTTCAGAAGTCTGGTAGCTCTGTATCACAAGGTAGATTGAACATCTATTCCCAGTTATTCCCTTTATATTTTCATTTAATAATTAAAATCAAGACCAGATTTCACAGTAAATCTCAATTTCTCTTCCATCAACACTAAATTGTCCAATCAATTCAGCAAAAAGAGAACCTGAATCTAAAAGAAGATGAGTGAGGCATATTGGCCATTCTTGTGTAAATAATACCCTGTGAAATAGCAGTGTTAATGTACAAAATTTTACTCCTATAGTTTATAAGTAAAATTTAACTCCTCATAACAAGTCTTCCCATGAATAGACATTTAACTTAGATATCTTCACTAATTTTAATTTAATATTTTGCATTAATATTGACTTAGCATTTTAATTTATGTATTTGAATGTATATTGGTTGGTGGTTGTTTCGTGGTCAGCAATTTTCAGGGATTGAACTCAAATGGCCAGGCTTGGTAATAAGCATTGTTTTTTTAGTCTTTTATTCATCTGATTGGGTTTATGTTGTTTAACAAACAGAAATATTCCTAATATAGTAAATTCTCAAATGCAAAGGTTGTTTTAGTAGATGAATTCATAAAATATAAAATGACTTAGTTACAAGTACTTTATTCATCTTTTCTCAGTTGATTTTTCCTGGAAGTTTGTAAAGTCCTGTTTATGATAGTATCTTTTTGTTTGTATTTGGGTACTTTTGTTGTTGTTGTTGTTATTGCTTTTTGACAATTATTTTTTTATTTAATTTTTTTATTACGTATTTTCCTCAATTACATTTCCAATGCTATCCCAAAAGTCCCCCACACCCTCACCCCCCCACACTCCCCTACCCACCCATTCCCATTTTTTGGCCCTGGCGTTCCCCTGTACTGGGGCATATAAAGTTTGCCTGACCAATGGGCGTCTCTTTCCAGTGATGGCCAACTAGGCCATCTTTTGATACATATGCAGCTAGATTCAAGAGCTCTGGGGTACTGGTTAGTTAATAATGTTGTTGCACCTACAGGGTTGCAGATCTCTTTAGCTCCTTGGATACTTTCTCTATCTCCTCCATTGGGGGCCCTGTGATCCATCCAATAGTTGACTGTGAGCATCCACTTCTGTGTTTGCTAGGCCCCGGCCTAGTCTCACAAGGGACAGCTATATCATGGTCCTTGAAACAAAGGCTTGCTAGTGTATGCAATGGTGTCAGTTTGGAGGCTAATTATGGGATGGATTCCTGGATATGGCAGTCTCTAGATGGTCCATCCTTTTGTCTCAGCTCCAAACTTTGTCTCTGTAACTCCTTCCATGGGTGATTGTTTCCAATTCTAAGAAGGAGCAAAGTGTCCACACTTTGGTCTTCGTTCTTCTTCAGTTTCATGTGTTTTGCATCTTGTACCTTATATCTCCCTATACTAAGTTTCTGGGCTAATATCCACATATCAGTGAGTACATTTCATTTGAGTTCTTTTGTGATTGGGTTACCTCACTCAGGATAATGCACTCCAGGTCCAACCATTTGCCTAGCAATTTCGCAAGTAGACCAATGGAATAGAATTGAAGACCCAGAAATGAACCCACACACCTATGGTCACTTGATCTTCGACAAGGGAGCTAAACCCATCCAGTGGAAGAAAGACAGCATTTTCAACAAATGGTGCTGGCACAGCTGGTTGTTATCATGTAGAAGAATTCGAATCAACCCATTCCTCTCTCCTTGTAATGAGGTCAAATCTAAGTGGATCAAGGAACTTCACATAAAACCAGAGACACTGAAACTTATAGAGGAGAAAGTGGGGAAAAGTCTCGAAGATATGGGCACAGGGAAAAAATTCCTGAATAGAACAGCAATGGCTTGTGCTGTAAGATTGAGGATTGACAAATGGGACCTCATGAAACTGCAAAGCTTCTGCAAGGCAAAAGACACCGTCAATAAGACAAAATGACCACCAACAGATTGGGAAAGGATCTTTACCTATCTTAAATCAGATAGGGGACTAATATCCAATATATATAAAGAATGCAAGAGGGTGGACTCCAGAAAATCAAATAACCACCTTAAAAGATGGGGCTCAGAGCTGATCAAAAATTCTCACCCGAGGAATACCGAAAACTGAAAAACACCTGAAACAATGTTCAACATCCTTAATCATCAGAGAAATGCAAATCAAAACAACCCTGAGATTCCATCTCACACCAGTCAGAATGGCTAAGATGAAAAATTCAGGTGACAGCAGGTGCTGGCGAGGATGTGGAGAAAGAGGAACGCTTCTCCATTGTTGGTAGGATTGCAAGCTTGTACAACCACTCTGGAAATCAGTCTGGCGGTTCCTCAGAAAATTGGACATAGTACTACTGGAAGATCCAGCAATACCTCTTCTGGTCATATATCCAGAAGATGCCCCACCTGGTAAGAAGGACACATGCTCCACTATGTTCATAGCAGCCTTATTTATAATAGCCAGAAGCTGGAAAGAACCCAGATGCCCCTCAACAGAGGAATGGATACAAAAAATGTGGTACATTTACACAATGGAGTACTACTCAGCTATTAAAAAGAATGAATTTATGAAATTCCTAGGCAAATGGTTGGACCTGAAGGGCATCATCCTGAGTGAGGTAATCCAATGACAATTATTTTTTGAAACCTCAACCAGGACTCTCTATTAAGAGCTCCTGCTGGATGCCATAAATGTGTTCCTCAATTAATATCTGCTGGATGCTTCAAGCTCTGCATTTGATGACATTTTGTTGTCAAACTACAATCACTTGCCACTTATTCTTTTACTTTATCTTTCCATATAAATAATGAATTCACAACTCAAAACTGAAAATTTGACTGTTATATATCATTTTCTAGACTTTATAGCACAAAATCTTAGGAGTAAACCACAGCACTAGAAACTTAAAAACAACAACATAAGAAGTTCATAACCTACTTTTATCTTTTTTAAATAAATCTTTTAGTTTATAAATTAATTTTGTGTTCCTGTGTCTGAAAAGGTCTCACTATGCAGTTTCTGATGTTCAGAACTCCCTTTGCTAACAAGGATGGCATCAAATTCACAGTGATTTTCTTGTTTCTCTCTCACAATTGTTGGGATTAAATAAATGTGTCACCATTGACAGTCTCAAATTTTGTAAATAAATATTTTTAACTACATTCTTATAATTGTAACTCAATAGGATCACAAACTTTGATGCAGACCTTAATCACCCAGAGATGTAAAGTCAAAGACATAAACCCATAAAACATTTTTTTTTAGCTTATATAAATGATTCTGTGACCAAGATGACAATAACAGGTAAAAGGTAGCCAAGCTTTACAGCATGTTTGATGAAATGAGCATCAGGGAAGGTGGGTATAAAATATGTTTCTTCCATTTTCTTCATTGCAAAGATGCTCTAGTTTTGTGCTGCGTGTCCTAAACCTCACCAGGGTCTTAGACTTTACACAACTCACATGATCAGCTTTATTTACCTGCAATTCTACTTTAACTGAACAACAAATAACTAAAGGAAAAAAATATCCTAAATTCTAAAACACAAGATTGATTAAATTCCTGTTACTCATATTAAATAAAAGGGAACTTTATGTTAAATAATAAAATTCTTGCAGAATAATAGCTATTTAAAGGAAAATTGTAGCTGGGACTTTTTTTTTTTAATGGAAAAGTAATTGCTTAGGAGTCATGAGGCCTCCATTTTAGTACACAGTATAATAAATAAAAATATCTGTTCAATGCAATTAGTATCAAAATTACAGTGTAACTCTTCATAGAAATTGAAAACTAATCTTAATTTTTTTAAGAAGTAGAAGATGCAAGATTGCAAAATATTCTGAACAATAAAAGCATTACTAAAGGTATTACCAATCCTAATTTTAAGTTAAACTACAGAGGGCTAGTAATAAAAACTCTAGGGTGCACATATAATACAGGTACGTTGGTCAACATAAAGGAACTAAAGGCACAAATATAAATTAATGCTTTTAAATACACTTGATAATTTTTAACCACATCAAAAATGCACACTGAAGGAAAGATTGCATTTTCTAGAATGATGCCAACAAAACTGGAGGGTACAAACTGAACAATAAAATTAGAACCATGTCTTTTATGTTGTACAATACTCAACTGCAAATAGATCAAGGACCTCAACATCAGATCTCTCATCCTGAATCCGCTAGTGCTGTGGTTCTCAATCATGAGTCACAACCCACACAAGGAATATATATCAGATATCCTGCACAGCATAGTTTTTCATTATGATTCTTAGCTGAGGCAAAATTACACTCCTGAAGTAGCAACAAAATAATCATAATCAACATTCAAAATACATATACAACGTATTTTTTAAAGTAGAACACATGAGTTTTATTAATGAACCATTAATGAAGAACTCAGATAATCTGTCCTTTATTGTTCTTTAAATCCAGCCCTACCCAAATCCCTGCCTCCTAGTAGGGATTTAACTGAGGCTTAAGTAAAAAAGGGAGGGGGGAGTAAGTCAGGTAGTTCTATACATGCATAGTTATAAATTTTTAGTTTTTAAAAACTAAAATATTATATCAAGCAATGCACAAGTATAGGGCAAATACAAATAATAATAAAAACAAAGAGGCTGGAGAGATGGCTCAGAGGTAAAGAAGATCCAAATTCAGTTCCTACCACTCATACCAGGTTTATGGGATGGTTTTGTGTCAACTTGACACAGCTGGAGTTATCACAGAGAAAGGAGCTTCAGTTGAGAAAATGCCTCTATGAGATCCAGCTGTAAGGCATTTTCTCAATTAGTTATCAAGGGAGAAGGGCCCCCTGTGGGTGGTGCCATCCATGGGCTGGGAGTCCTGGGTTCTATAAGAAAGCAAGCTGAGCAAGCCAGGGGAAGCAAGCCAGTATCAGCTCCTGATTCCTGCCTGCTTGAGTTCCAGTCCTGACTTCCTTGGTGATGAACAGCAGTATGGAAGTGTAAGCTGAATAAACCCTTTCCTCCCCAACTTGTTTCTTGGTCATGATGTTTGTGCAGGAATAGAAACCCTGACTAAGACACCAGGTAGCATAAAACCACCTGTAATTTCTACTCCAGGCACTCTTCTGACCTCCACAGGGATACACACACACACACACACACACACACACACACACACACACTCAAAATAAATAGTAAATCTAAAACAATTAAAATTCTAAACCTGGTGTGATGGCCCACCTCTTTAACACCAGCACTTAGGAAGCAGCAGCAGGCAGCTCTCTGAGTTCAACACCAGCCTGTTCTACATAGCAAAATCCAAAACAGCCAGAGCTACATAGAGACTTTGTCAATAAACAAGTGACTAAATAAATAAATAAATGTAAATTTAGTTTAATTTTAAAATAATTTTTTAACTGGAAAGGATGGGCCTAGCCCTGTAGAGACTTGATGTGCCAGAGTAGGTGGATAATCATGGGGGCATTCACTCTCTCAGAGGAGAACTGAGAGGTAAATAGAGGAAGGGGCTGTGTGAGGGAGACCAAGAGGAGGGTGTCAGCGATCAGAATGTAAAAATGAATAAATAAATTAATTAGTGGAAAAAATGCAATATATTAAAGGGACTGTATTAAAGGGTCACAGATTTAATTCAGGTATAGAGACAGCCTATAGAGTGGGAAAATCTTTTGCAGCTCTACATCTATTATATACCAAGAACTGAAAAAACTAATATCAAGAAAATAGCCTAATTAAACATAGGTCATAGAGCTAAAGAGATACTTCTCAAAAGAAGAAACACAAATAACTAAGAAATCATCTTTTAAGTGTTCCATACCTTTAGCCACCACATAATGAAACTTAAAACTACTTTGAGATTTCATTTCACCCCATTCAAAATGGTTAATATAAATTACAATGCCAAAAACTGCTCATGAAGAACTGTGGACATGGACATGCTTTTACACTGTTGGTGTGATGTAAAATTGTATAGCTACCATGGAAATCAATGTGGAGCTACCAGAAAAAGCTACAAATAAATTTGCATACGATCTATCCATACCACTCTTGGGAATATTCCCAAAGGACTTTATATCTTATTACAAAAGCACTTATCCATTTATGTTCATTGATGCTCTATTCACAATATCCAGGAAATGGAAATAGCCTACACTTCCATCAATGAGAAGTGCATAGATAATATGTGGTACATTTACCCTTTGCAATTTATCTAGCTGTAAAGAATACTGAAAATGTCAAGTAAGCAGATGGAGCTTTAAATATTTCTGAGTGATGTAACCTACACACAAAAAGACAAATGTTTCATTTTCTTTTATATGTGGGAATACTACCTTTGAATTATTATGTTTAAATTTGGCTACACATAGAAGTCAGAAGACTTGTAAGGGGCCGTTATTAGAAACAATTTTTAAAAAGGAAACAGAGAAAAGGGAGTATGAAAGAAGACTGGTGAACAATGGAACAGGAAGGATTAAGTGCAGAGGGGAAATGAGATGACAGGAGAAAGAGGTATGGGAAATGGCAACCAGCATTAGAAGCCTTTTAAAGACATGTAAAGGTTATATAAGGAGGTTCTCAAACTGTAGATTATCCATAGTTTGTGTAATAGGCTATCAATTTTTTTTTTTAAATCAGTGATAGGTTACCTGTTTAGGAATTGTTGGTCAATGAGCTTCCACAGATTTCTCAAACTATTATATATCTCTTGGTTACCCAGCAAAATTTGATGAAAAGAACCAATTCATAAAGACACTACTTACTGGAATCCTAGACTATAGAAATCTAGTAGGTATCAGCCTGGAGGCTTCATATCAGCAGGAAAGTCTTCCTCTAGCTAGAGTGCTAGAGGGTGTTCTTCATGATACTGGAGGAGAAAAATCATCATTGGTCTAAGACAGCTGTGAACCCAGTGAGCTATAATAATGACTGACCTGGTGAGATATGCCTACTGGTGCAATAGTGTTACAAATGTTATGGCAGTAACCAACATATTTATGCTTGGATTTAAGACCTACTTTGCAGGAGGAAATTCATGCCCTGTCCTTTTCAGAAAGAACCTGTGCCTGGAGAACTAATAGGCTCCAAGAAAGAACCTACAACTATACTTTTCTAAATTATCATGGCATTAAACCAATTCCTAATGACATTTCATTATATCCATAGATTAGTGAATCTATCCACCCACATTAGAGAAACTCCTTTTTATAATAGATAGTGATTAATACAGAGTCCCACAACCAGGCAGCACGCATAGAATGAGAGAGAGTAGGCACAGTGTAGAGCACTAAATGGCAAATCTATATGTTACATCTCATGTTTCCAAGGCTCAGAAAGAGAAGACAGAAAGATGCTAAGAACCAAAGGCAGATACACATATTATATCAAAGGACCTCTGACAGTACTCACAAGACCTGAGCAAGATCAAGCTAGACAATGTGAAGCCTACAGATTGGCTACTTGTAAAGGGAGAGTTTGTTTTCCACAAGTTGTCCCCTAAGGCTTTCTGTGGTTCAGTAGGTGGCTTGGTAACCCATTAACAAATTAGCAGCTGTAAATGTCCTCAGTAGATTAGAAAAGGTGGTGGTGAAACACATGAAATTGAATTGGGATATTTTTGAGGGGCAGGGAGAAGAAATTAGAGGAGAAAAACTCGGGAACATATTTGTTTAAAAATATTATGTACCAGGGTGAAATTCTCAAATGGTAAATATTTTTTAGCTAAAACTAATAGTTTGTAAAAAAAAAAAAAAAAAAAAAGAATTCAAACAAAATAAATTTGATTAGAATTACTATTCCATAATAAACAAATTAATCTTTATTTTACTTTTATAATGTGAGTTTAGTCACTTTTGTTACTGTAAAAAAATACCTGAGAAAATCAATTTGTAATTAAAAAGATTGAATTTGACTCAGTTTCAGAAGCTGCTGTACATGGTGGCTCCAATCCTTCTGAGCTTTAGTGAGGCTGTTGACTGTGGCAGTAGTCCCTACTGGATCAAAGCCAAATAAAGAGCAAAGAATGACTAACAGAAGTGCTGAGGGGAGGGGCAAAGGTCAGACATATCTGAACAGGCACATTTCCAGTTACCTACTTTGTTAACTCCTAATCGTGCAACCAGCATGAATCAATCAACAGACCGACTCAGTGATGAGCTTTGTGATGTCAAAAAAAAAAAAAAAAACCAATCACAGATCTGTAGCACTGTTGGTTTGATACCTACAGGTCAATTCACAAGCCTTTGCTGAAACACTTTATGGTTTCACTCCCACACAGTATAATCTTCAAAATTCCTTTAAATGAGTAAAATGTTACAAACAAAAACTAATGTTGATATTCCAAACTTGTGAAGATGTTTCAAAAACTACTTAGGCAGAATGCAACTTTATGGAATTACATTAAAAATATTGTACAAATAAAAATGAATGTTGCTATGTTATGTAAATAAACTGTCATTAAGAAGATAGTACCTGATATTTACTTAATCTTTACACATAATATTTCTAGAAGGGCTACAGGGATGTGTTACTATGCAGCTGTAAATTATGACTATGTAGTTTTACTCTATTCAAGATTATTTAGTATGATATTGGTTTTCTATTACATGTAAAACTCTACTTGACTTAGCTGCTATAATTATTATATAATTATTATATATTATATAAATAGAATGCTATTCTATAATACAGTTAATATTACACAAACCATTCATAATATAATATTATAGGATAATACAACAATAATAGATATCACACATACTGTATTCATAAATTTGGACCAAGGTTTGTAACTTTCAAAGGCCAGAAGTTCCTTGACAGCATGTTTCTAACTTTAATACAGTTTCTTTCATACATTTGTTTCTTATAATAATGGTACTTTTTTATAACTATTAAGCAAATTAAAGATTATTACATATGTAATAAATGTGTCCTTTCTAAATTCAGGTATATGACAAATTAGGAGTTAAATATAAATTTTTAAATGTAGTTATAACCTTATAGGAAATATTGTTGTATCCTTTGTTATCTGGGAAATTCAAATCAAAACAACCCTGAGATTACACCTCACACCAGTCAGAATGGCTAAGATCAAAAACTCAGGTAATAGCAGATGCTGACAAGGATGAGGAGAAAAAGGAACACTCCACCATTGTTGGTGGGATTGCAAGCTGGTACAACCACTCTGGAAATCAGTATAGTGGATCCTCAGAAAATTGGACATAGTATTACCTGAGTACCTACGTATACCACTTCTGGGAAAATACCCAAAAGATGCTCCAATATATAACAAGGGCACATGTTCCACTATGTTCACAGCAGCCTTATTTATAATAGCCAGAAGCTGGAAAGAACCCAGATGTCCCTCAACAGCTGAATGGATACAGAAACTGTGGTACATTTACACAATGTAATACTAACTTAGCTATTAAAAACAGTGACTTCTTGATTTTCTTGTGTTTTGCAAATTGTATCTTGCGTATTCTAAGTTTCTGGGCTAATATCCACTTACCAGTGAGTGCATATCAAGTGGCTTCTTTTGTGATTTAGTTACCTCTCTAAGGATGATATCCTCCAGTTACATCCATTTGCCTAGGAATTTCATAAATTTATTGTTTTTAATAGCTGAATAATACTCCATTGTGTAAATGCACCAGAATTTCTGTATCCATTCCTCTGTTGAAGGACATCTGGGTTCTTTCCAGCTTCTGGCTATTATAAATAAGGTTGTTATGAACATAGTGGAGCATATGTCCTTATTACCAGTAGGAACATCTTCTGGATATATGCCCAGGAGAGGTGTTGCTGGATCTTCCGATAGTACTATGTCTAATTTTCTGAGGAACTGTCAGACTGATTTCCAGAGTGGTTGTACAAGCTTGCAATTCCACCAGCAATGAAGGAGTGTTCCTCTTTCTCCACATCCTCCTCAGCATCTGCTGTCACCTGAATTTTTGATCTTAGCCATTCTGACTGGTGTGAGGTGGAATCTCAGGGTTGTTTTGATTTGCATTTCCCTGATGATTAAGGATGTTGAACATTTTTTCAGGTGCTTCTCAGCCCTTTGGTATTCCTCACTTGAGAATTCTTTGTTTAGCTCTGTACCCCACTTTTTTTTTGTTTTGAATTTTTTTTTTAATTATTATTAGGTATTTTCATCGTTTTCATTTTCAATGCTATCCCAAAGGTCCCCCATATCCACCCCCCAATCCCCTACCCACCCACTCCCCATTTTTGGTCCTGGGGTTCCCCTGTACTGGGCCATATAAAGTTTGCAAGTCCAATTGGCCTCTCTTTGCAGTGATGGCCGACTAGGCCATCTTTTGATACATATGCAGCTAGAGACAAGAGCTCCAGGGTATTGGTTAGTTCATATTGTTGTTCCACCTATAGGGTTGCAGTTCCCTTTAGCTCCTTGGGTACTTTCTCTAGCTCCTCCATTGGGGGCCGTGTGATCCATCCAATAGCTGACTGTGAGCATCCACTTCAGTGTTTGCTAGGCCCCGGCATAGTCTCACAAGAGACAGCTACATCTGGGTCCTTTCAATAAAATCTTGCTAGTGTATGCAATGGTGTCAACGTTTGGAAGCTGATTATGGGATGGATCCCTGCATATGGCAATCACTAGATGGTCCATCCTTTCGTCACAGCTCCAAATTTTGTCTCTGTAACTCCTTCCATGGGTGTTTTGTTCCCATTTCTAAGAAAAGGTAAAGTGTCCACACTTTGGTCTTCGTTCTTCTTGAATTTCATGCGTTTGGCAAGTTGTATCTTATATCTTGGGTATCGTAAGTTTCTGGGTTAATATCCACCTATCAGTGAGTACATATTGTGCGAGTTCCTTTGTGATTGGGTTATTTCACTCAGGATGATACCCTCCAGGTCCATCCATTTGCCTAGGAATTACATAAATTCATTTTTTTAAATAGCTGAGTACTATTTCATTGTATAAATGTACCACATTTTCTGTATCCATTCCTCTGTTGAGGGGCATCTGGGTTCTTTCCAGCTTCTGACTATTATAAACAAGGCTGCTATGAACATAGTGGAGCATGTGTTCTTCTTACCGGTTGGGACATCTTCTGGATATATGCCCAGGAGAGGTATTGCTGGATCCTCCGGTAGTACTATGTCCAATTTTCTGAGGAACCGCCAGACTGATTTCCAGAGTGGTTGTACAAGCTTGCAATCCCACCAACAATGGAGGAGTGTTCCCCTTTCTCCACATCCTCGCCAGCATCTGCTGTCACCTGAGTTTTTGATCTTTGCCATTCTGACTGGAGTGAAGTGGAATCTCAGTGTTGTTTTGATTTGCATTTCCCTGATGATTAAGGATGTTGAACATTTTTTCAGGTGCTTCTCTGCCATTCAGTATTCCTCAGGTGAGAATTCTTTGTTCAGCTCTGAGCCCCATCTTTTAATAGGGTTATTTGATTTTCTGGAGTCCACCTTCTTGAGTTCTTAATATATATTGGATATTAGTCCCCTATCCGATTTGGCATAGGTAAAGATCCTTTCCCAATCTGTTGGTGGCCTTTTTGTCTTATTGATGGTGTCTTTTGCTTTGCAGAAGCTTTGCAATTGTATGAGGTCCCATTTATCGATTCTTGATCTTACAGCACAAGACATTGCTGTTCTATTCAGGAATTTTCCCCTGTACCCATATCTTCGAGGCTTTTCCCTACTTTCTCCTCTATAAGTTTCAGTGTTTCTGGTTTTATGTGGAGTTCCTTAATCCACTTAGATTTGACCTTAGTACAAGGAGATAGAAATGGATCAATTCGCATTCTTCTACATGATAACCGCCATTTGTTGAAAATGCTGTCTTTTTTCCACTGGATGGTTTTAGCTCCCTTGTCAAAGATCAAGTGACTATAGGTGTGTGGATTCATCTCTAGGTTTTCAATTCTGTTCCATTGGTCTACTTGTCTGTCACTATACCAGTACCATGCAGTTTTGATCACAATTGCTCTGTAGTACAGTTTTAGGTCCAGCATGGTGATTCCACCAGAGGTTCTTTTATCCTTGAGAAATTTTTTGCTATCCTCGGTTTTTTGTTATTCCAGATGAATCTGCCGATTGCCCGGTCTAATTCGTTGAAGAATTGAGCTGGAATTTTGATGGGGATTGCATTGAATCTGTAGATTGCTTTTTGCAAGATAGCATTTTTTACAATGTTGATCCTGCCAATCCATGAGCATGGGAGATCTTTCCATCTTCTGAGATCTTCTTTAATGTCTTTCTTTAGAGATTTGAAGTTCTTATCATAAAGATCTTTCACTTCCTTAGTTAGAGTCACGCCAAGGTATTTTATATTATTTGTGACTATTGAGAAGGGTGTTGTTTCCCTTTTAATGGCGTTATTTGGATTTCTGGAGGCCAGCTTCTTGAGCTCTTTGTATATATTGGATATTAGTCCCGTATCAGACTTAGGATTGGTAAAAACCCTTTCACAATTGGTTGGTAGTGTTTTTGTCTTATTGATGGTGTCTTTTGCCTTACAGAAGTTTTGCAATTTCATGATGTCTCATTTGTCAATTCTTGATCTTACAGCACAAGCCAATGATATTCTGTTTAGGAATTTTTCCTCAGTGCCCATATCTTCGAGACTTTTCCCCACTTTTTCCTCTATAAATTTCAGTGTCTCTGGTTTTATGTGGAGTTCTTTGATCCACTTAGACTTGAGCTTTGTACAAGGAGATAAGAATACAATTTGCAAAACACAAGAAAATCAAAAACGAAGACCAAAGTGTGGATAATTCATTCCTCCTTAGAATAGGGAACAAAACGCCCCTGGCAGGAGTTACAGAGACAAAGTTCAGAGCTAAGAGGAAAGGATGGACCATCCAGAGAATACCCCACCTTGGGATCCATCCCATAATCAGCCACCAAACCCAGACACTATTGCATATGCCAGAAAGATTTTGCTGAAAGGACCCTGATATAGCTGTCTCGAGTGAGGCTATACCAGTGCCTCTTGCCCAAGCTAGTATCTCACCGGCAAGAATTCACTCGGACAACCGGATCCTTCTATGGCAAAGCTTTTATTGCTTCAACATAAGGAAGACCCTGAACCCGGAAAATGGTGCTGCTTATATAGCCCGCAGTGTGGCGTTTCAGCACCTGATGTGGTGTGACAGCACCTGATTAGTTGCTAGCCCATCACCCCATTACTGCGCCCCGAGATGGGCAGTGACTGGGCGTGAATTTACTCTTGCACTTGTGCATAAGGCTTGTTTACTAGTTAGGCGCAGTGGAAGCCAGTGCCATCTTATAATGGCGATTGCTCAAGGCACGGCTCTCCACAAGTGCCTGGCAAATACAGAAGTGGATGCTCACAGTCATCTATAGAATGGAACACAGGGCTCCCAATGGAGGAGCTAGAGAATGTACCCAAGGAGCTGAAGGAGTCTGCAACCCTATAGGTGGAACAACAATATGAACTAACCAGCAACCTCAGAGCTCGTGTCTCTAGCTGTGTATGTAGCAGAAGATGGCCAGTTCGGCCGTCATTGGTAAGAGAGGCCCCTTGGTCTTGCAAACTTTTATATGCCCCAGTACAGGGGAATGCCAGGGGCAAGAAGTGGGAGTGGGTGGGTAGGGGAGCAGGGGGGGGGAGGAGGGTATAGGGAACTTTCGGGATAGCATTTGAAATGTAAATAAAGAAAATATCTAATAAAGAAAATATCTAATAAAAAAATAATGACTTCATGAAATTCTTAGGCAAATGGTTGGAACTAGAAAATATCATCCTGGGTGAAATAACCCAAACACAAAATAATACACATAGTGTTCACTCACTAATAACTTAATTTTAGCCCAAAAGCTCCAAATATTCAAGACAAAATTCACAGACAACATGAAGCTCAAGAAGAAGGAAGACCAAAGTGTGAATGGTTTAGTCCTTCTTAAAAGGAGAAACAAAATACTCAAAAATGGGGCGACAAAGTGTGGAGCAGAGACTGAAGGAAAGGCTATCCAGAGACTGTCACCACTGGGGATCCATCTCATATGCAGTCACCAAACACAGACACTATTGTGGATGCCAAGAAACGCATGCTGACAGGAGTGTGATATAGCTGTCTCCTGAGAGGCTCTGCCAGAGTCTGACCAATACAGTGGTGGATGCTCACAGCCAACCATTGGACTGAGTATAGGGTCCCCAATGGAAGAGTTAGAGAAAGAATTGAAAGAGCTGAAGGTCTTTGCAATCCATTGGAAGAAAAACTAATCAGACCCTCCAGAGCTCCGAAGGACTAAACCACCAACCAAAGAGTACATATGGAGTGACTCATGGCTCCAGCCATATATGTAGCAGAGGGAGGCCTTGTTGGGCATCAACATGAAGAGGCCCATGGATCTGGGAAGGCTAGATGCCCCAGTGTAGGGGAAGGCCTGGTCAAGGAGGCAGAAGTAAGAGGGTGAGTGGTGGAGCACCCTCATAGAAGCAGTGGGAGAGTGGATGGGATAGGGTCTTTTACAAGGGAAATCAGGAAAGGAGATAACATTTGAAATGTAAATAAATAAAAATATCCAATAAAGAAAGAAGAAAAAGAAAAATATTGCTATGTGGAACTTAAATATATCTTTATATAAAACATATAAAAATATCACAAGAAGTCAACCTAGTAAATTGTTATTGGCTGAAGCTAGAATGGTATTTAAAAATGTATAGAACATTTTCCACAACAGTCAATATGGATACTTTTCCATTTAAAATTTTGTTATTTGAAAATTTTTTTACTGTGTCTAATCTACAATACTTTAATCCTCTTGTTGGTGGTTACTGTAATAGTAGTATCTGAGATACCGATTTTATTCTAAATCTAAGTAATTTATTAATGTTTCACCTCCTCCTGTTTTTCCTAGCCATTTAGTGTTCTTTTCAATTTGCACTCTCATCACCACTTAAAATGCAGTTTAGTCATGCAATAAATATTTGTTCAATGAATAAAACAAAGCCCGATTTCAGTCAAACCTTAATTATCCCATTTAGTAAATGTTGAAATAACTGTTTGATACTTGATTTCCCATTGCTCTGCATTTTCGTTATTTGATCACTATTTCTATGAATTGCATATACAGAAGCGAATTTAAAATGCAGCAACCTCTTTGAAGTACAGTGGATGGTCAAGTACAGCTCTGGCTCAAATCTGCTAGTGAAGGCCTACCAGGTCAGTCATTAAATTAGAAGCTTATGCATATGTAACTACTGAAAGAATCATGGTAGAATTCTGGTGGTACTTGGATTTGGGAGGACATAGATATCATTGTATGACAAGCTGAGCTCAGTTTTATTATGGAAATAATTTAGTAGAAAATAAGCTGATTCCTAGAATAAGCACAGCTGACAAAGGAAATCAGGGGTAAAGGTTACCTTTGGAACACTATAGGTTTTAATAAAGAGAGTCAAACAGATTTAGAATATAATTCTGGATAATAATGGAACCTAGTGTCAGAAGTAATTTTGTCTACTTGCTTTTAATTACATTATAGTCTTGGTACAATTTGGCCATTTGTTTTTTTTTTGTGTGTTTGCTTTTGATTTTGTGTTTAATTGATTTGGTACACTTTCTAAGGTAGGAGTGTAAGTAAACTTTGGTGACAGTCTTTACCCCACAAAATTAAGTTCAGCCACTCATCTTTAAAACACCAATCAAAACATCCAAATTAATAATAGAAAGCAAAAAATAAAAAATATTTCATGTGGACACTTTGGAAAGCAGTACAAAGAGATCAAAGGTCTTTCTGAAGTTAGTCTTTATCATAGATCTGCAAGCAAGACTATTGTTTAAAAAGAGGAGCATAGAGTCCTGGTTAAGGTACATGACTTACTTTTCTGTTGTTGTGTTAAAACATCATGGCCAATGGTACTTAGAAAAGAAAATATTTTATTTGGCTTAAAATTAAAGAGGGTTAAAGGCTTTAATGGCAGAACAAAGGAAGAGTTGAAAGCTTACCTACTGATGCCCAAATAGGAGACAGAGAGAGAGAGACAACTCTGAAATGGCATGAACTTTGAAGCCCTTAAGCCCCTAGTGACATTCCTCCTCCAACAAGGCCATGCCTCCTAATCCTTCTCACACAGTTCAATCAGCTGGGGAATAAGTATTTAAACATATTAGCCTGTGCGAAACATCCTCATTCAAATCACCACAAGGTGATCCTGCCAAGCACTGAGCCATCATTGTTTGGGTTTCAGTTTCTGCAATGGTCTTCTGACTATGTTGTTCCTTTCAACCTTCCAGAAGAGATTCCTGAGCAAATTCACATGCCTTTGTAAACTCATTGTTTCAGTATTGTAACAGTCATGTTGGGTATTTCTGGTGTTTTAGAATATCTTAATTACTGCTAGTTGTGACCCACTTTGTGCTCTTAACCACTGAGCTAATCCAACCTCTCTAGCCCAAACATGGTTGAAAGCCTCGGTTTTGACACAGGAGATGGAGTTACATAACTCTGACTCTCCAGTCTCATCTAAAACTTCTGAGCCTGAAAAAAAATTACCTCTTACCTGTGAAAATAAAACATTTTTTTGTAAGAAAAAGAATACAAAAGACATTTCTAATAAGTCATGAGTTCTCTTAGGCCACATCCCCTTTTTTTCATTGGGGAAATGATAAGCATTCATCTGTATCATGATCGACATGGGATTTGAAACACTCGAGAACAGAAACAGGGGTGTTAGAGTATACAGCTGCTGAGTCAATAACATGAATGTTCTTCCAAATATCACAGAGGACACATTATTCTAAATCCAAGTACCACCAGAATTCTACCATGATTCTTTCAGTAGTTACATATGCATAAGCTTCTAATTTAATGACTGACCTGGTAGGCCTTCACTAGCAGATTTGAGCCAAAGCTGTACTTGACCATCCACTGTACTTCAAAGAGATTGCTGCATTTTAAATTCACTTCTGTATATGCCCTTGGGTACCAAACATATAGTTAGGAAAAGAAGTTTCTGATCACTGACCAAAATCCACATGTTGTTTAATTTACAATCTGATGGCTCAAAGTCATGCTTTCACTGCCCAGTTTGACTTTTGTGTTTCTTAGTTTTATTCATTTTTATGCTTTTCCAAAATGGACAACCATTCCTTTAGCTTCAGGAAAGAAAAAAAAAATATGTGTATGTATATTGTTATCATGATGAAACTAATCCTGCATGGTAGTAGATTTTATATAAAATATCTTTTATTTTATAGTTCTGCCTTATGAACTAATATCGGGCTATAAACATGACAAAACTATGCAAGTAGGTCACCCAAGGTTACAATGAGTAATGATCAGTGTTTCAGATGCTCAGATAGTGAACCAGCATGACTAATAATGGAGGGTTATCTCCAAAATTATTATAAAGAGAAAGAATCATTTGATTCTTTGGCTCAAAGTATCTCATAGCAGCTTATTGTATTGTCCATTAAGTCAGCTAACCTTCCAAGAGCAGCCTGCTGAGGTCAGTCATGCACAACTATCAGTGATTGATAGCCCAGCATAAAGCTCTGTGCTGTTATCCCAAACCTCTGCTGACATATTAAGCATCCCAACACAATGAGTCTGCTTCTGTTTTGCCTTGATATTCTGGGGGTGATCAAATCTTCATACTACTTACAATGGTTGTCACTATTAGGCAAATGGAGATTTTCCTTTTAATGTTCAAATTTAGAGATTTTCCATTATTTATTAGTTCAACCTTGTCTTCCCTGGCAATGCTTCATCAAAAAATATTACTTCTGATGATTCTTTTTTACTGCTAGATAGCTAAAATCAGTTAAGAAACCATTTTAAGATTAAAAAATATTTTCTGTTTTAAATTGGCAAATAATGAGAGACAGACCCCAAATGGGCAACTCTTGTGATCAAGATCAAATGGAGCTTCTAGTGCTGGTAATGGTTTATATCCAATTAGAGTTGTTGGCCAAAGCACTCTCATGCAAATCCTCAAACAACCCTGACTGTTTCTAAGGCTATAGGTTGCTGTCTTGAAGTTTATGGTATGATCTTATTTCTGGAGACAAAGCCTAAACACTTTATTGAACATGGAGAAGTTAAGATAGTGACTATGTAAGCCTTCTCTCTTACCATCTAGTGTTCTCATTATCAGAAGTTACTGTGCACACTACCAGAGGAGAAAACTAAACACCAACCCAGCTACAAACCTACTGAGCTACAAGGTTGTTTTTTCAGCCTGATGTGTTAGTGGATGGTGGCACACACTTGTAAAACTAACAAACCAGTATATCAACATTGGGTGGCAAGGGACCTCAGATAAAACTGTTCTACTGTTTTGCCAAAGGGTCATAGCAGTAAAATGATCCCTGAAAACATTCTACTACACTTATATATCAGTGCCATGCTCAGTCATCATCAGAAATCTTCCTCCTACAACATAGCACATGGGAAGAAATACAGAGACTCACAACCAGACATTATACAGAGCGTGAAAGGCCATGGAACATCCAATACTAAATAAGATGTCTCTACCAAATCCCTCTCCTCTGGTCTCAGGAAACCCTGTGGAAAAGGAGGCAAGAGAAGGGGAGGGGAAGAAGGAAGAAGAGGGTGAAGAAGAAGAAAGGACAAAAGAAAGAAAGAAAGAAAGAAAGGAAGAAAGAAAGAAAGAAAGAAAGAAAGAAAGAAAGAAAGAAAGAAAGAAAAAAAGAAAGGAAGGAAGGAAGGAAGGAAGGAAGGAAGGAAGGAAGGAAGGAAAAGGAAGGAAGGAAGGAAGGAAGGAAGCAAGGAAGGAAGGAAGGAAGGAAGGAAGGAAGGAAGGAAGGAAGGAAGGAAGGAAGAAAGTTGCCAGAATAGATGCAGAATACCAAGGGGGGAAAAAAGGCTTCCAAGAATAGCAGGAGAACTCAAGCATATATGAATTCCCATAGACTGAGGCAGTGTGGACAGGGTCTGCACCTGTCTGCTCCAGATAAAGTCCTAGAAGTAAGAGGATCAATGGACACATTCTCTATCCCTAACCGAAAAACTATCTTATATTGGTATCTACTTGCAAATGAAAGTTTAGTTTTCTCTAAAGTAGTATCAGTGGGGGAAAAAAATCTACTTTACAGAATAGACTGTATACGCAGGAGTAGATAGATAGCTAACAGAAAATGAACTCTATGGCATCTTTGGAGGTTCCGTATCTTATAATGTCATGTTATTTTTTAAATTATTTTATTTTATATTTTTTCTCTTTTTGCCCCAGATGTCCTTTGAGTGTATATTATGGTTTTTGATTCTGTAAATGTAAATGTCGATTTTATTTCCTAAGAAGAAGGGATGAGATGAGAACCATATCAATGCATTATGACTACATGTCTTGGGCTGAGCCCAGAGAGTTTCCTTCTCTCTTCCAAGTATTCCTAGGCCTAACTAGGCCTGGAAGCTTCTAGCCTCCATAGTATCTAGTTTTCTGCAAGCCCTGACCTTGAAGGCTTCAGCTTCCAGCCTCTGTGTGCTAAACTATACCTAGAATGTTTTGGCCTTTGAGGCCTACTGCTAAAGAAACTCACTCTTTCTAGCTCAGCTGTTCTGACTGGAACTCCTTTCCAACACAACTGATTCAAATTTGCTTCTCTTCAAAATATATATATATATATATAAAATACTCCGTATTTTGCCCCCAACCCCACCCGTCCATGCTTTAACTCTTCCACATCCCATACCTCCTCCACACACCCCTGTCTCCATGTGGCTGTTCCCAACCTCTCACCACCTGACCTCTAAACACCCTGGGGCCTCCAGTCTCTTGAGGGTTAGGTGCATCATCTCTGAATGAACAAAAACCCAGCAGTCCTCTACCATATGTGTGTTGGGGGCCTCATATTAGCTGGTGTATTCTGCCCTTTTGGTGGCCCAGAGTTTGAGAGATCTCGGAGTTCCAGATTAATTGAGACTGCTGGTCCTCCTATAGAGTCATCCTCCTTCTCAGCTTCTTTCAGCCTTCCCTAATTCAACCATATGGGTCAGCTGCTTCTGTCCATTGGTTGGGTGCAAATATCTGCATCTGACTCTTTCAGCTGTTTGTTGGGTCGTTTGGAGGGCAGTCATGATAGGTCCCTTTTTGTGAGCACTCCATAGCCTCAGTAATAGAGTCAGGCCTTGGGACATCCCCTTGACCTGGATCCCACTTTGGGCTTGTCACTGGACCTTCTTTTCCTCAGGTTCCTCTCCATGTCCATCCCTGTAATTCTTTCAGATAGGAACAATTATTGGTCAAAGATGTGACTGTGGTATGACCCCCTTCCCTCATTTGATGCCCTGTCTTCCTGCTGAAGGTGTGTTCTATAAGTTCCCTCTCCCTACTGTAGGGTATTTCATCTAAGGTCCCTCCCTTTGAGTCCTGAGAGTCTCTTACCTCCCAGATCTCTGGTGCATTCTGGAGGGTTCCTCAAACTTCTATCTCCTGAGGTTGCCTGTTTCCAGTTCTTTCTGCTGGCCCTCAGGGCTTCAGTTCTTTTTCCTCAACCAATACCATATCAGGTTACTCTTTTCCCACACTCCTTCCTGCCTGTCCACTTTCCCTCCCAGGTCCCTCCTTCCCTCCTTCCCTCCCTCCCCCCTCCACCACTTGTGATTGCTTTCTTCTCCTTCCTAAGTGGGACTGAGGAGTCCTTACTTGGGCAATTCAGCTTGTTGACCTTTAAGAGTTCTCTGGACTCTGTCTTGGGTGTTGCCATGGATCACCTCAGTCGGTTATAGGGGTCCCTGGAATGAGGGTCCTTGAAGCTTGGTGGGTAAGGATTCAGCATTGACAAACAGAAACAAACACAGAGGCAGTTTGTATCTGAATGTATTTTGCAGCTCTCAATCAGAGGATTTTATACATTAAAAACAAAAACAAAAAACAAACATTACATCTCTTAGATACTGCATCCATTGAAACAATTATAAATACCATCAAAAAATCATTTGGCACGGTAATACACTAAAATATCTCTTAGAAACTGTACCTAGTAAACAATCACAAACAGAACAGGTGACATAATTGTTAATGTAAATAATCAAAATATAACAATTCTGAAAGAATGAATTAATTGGGAGCAACAGTCCAAGGCTAGTGGCATATTTCCAAGAGCAGGTTATTATATCTTTATGGTTAGTACTCTTAACTGCTGAGCTAACTCTCCAGCCCCACGGTCAATTATTGTTTAACATCTAATGCCTGATTTTTCTCTTCTCTTCTTTTCTTTTCCTTTCTTTTCTTTTCTTTTCTTTTCTTTTCTTTTCTTTTCCTTCTCTTCTCTTCTCTTCTCTTCTCTTCTCTTCTTTTCTTTTCTTTTCTTTTCTTTATAAATCTTCTACACATAAATTTAAACTATTTTAATTCTTTCTAATTAAGGATTTCTTTACTATATACCAAAACCCACCTCTGATGACACACGTGTAGCCATATGAAATTTTATTGTTGGGAAAGTTTTGGTCTATCATAATAGTTTTGTAAATGATTTAAAAATTAAAGAGTTGGTTTCCCAGGGGATAAGGTCATGCTAGTGACTCCATCTCAAGGGATGGTTGCTTACCCATTATTCTCACTTAAGTTCTTGGCCTAAGCTACCAGGACCATGTAAGTAAGACAAGGAATAAGAGAAAACAAAACAAATAGATTGCCATGAGGACTACGGCTCAATAATTTTTCTCTGGCAAAGAGTTCCACAACTGGTTCCAGGAAGCCTTTTTGAGGTCAATTGCCTCAGTCTGTGGAACTTGTCACACAGATCCTGCTGGAGGCAGTGTGGCAGGGTGTTCTGTACATTATTATTATTATTATTATTATTATTATTATTATTATTTTGGCTAATATCCACTATTAGTGAGTACATACCATGCATGTCTTTTAGGGTCTGCTCTGCTTGGAAAGACTGCCTCTGAATGCCATGAACTAAACTGATCCAAATGCCACTGAAATGAACTGCTGAGCACGACTGCATCAAACTGAACTCCCCCAAGTGAACTGCTCTGAACTGCACTTTTCAAACTGAACTGCATACAACTGAATAGAATTTAACTGAATTCCCTCTCCCTCATTTCTCTTTAAGTTGGCTGTCTTTTACTGTATATTCTTGTGAGTGTTGGGCATATCCTATCTTTGACTTATTTTGTCAAATCTTTCTCTTATTCATCACTTTGACTACCCCTCAATGGATTAAAAGCGTCTAATGAAGGCATGCATTCCAACTAGAGGGATCTAAGTTGTGTATTCCAGTCACAGAGAGTAAATGTGGTTGGTGTGATCCCTTCCAGGAGGTGATCCCTTGCCAGAAATTCCCCTACCCAATTTAATTTTTTATGGGATTTCAGAGGATGGGAAAATAGTTGGGAACTTCATTTATATCTGTTTCTTGTGCCATTTCTTGGGCTCTTTTTCTTCTGTTTGTTTTGTCCTATTCCAAAGTGTTAGCTTTGTTACTTATCTTATTATGATTTACTTTATTATCATCTTTTAGAAGCCTATTTGTTTCTTAACAAGAGACAGAAAAGGTGTGGATTCAGACTTGGAGTGGATGTGGAGAGAAACTAGGAGGAATAGGAGGAATAGATCATAATTAGAATATATTATGTGAGACAAAATTCTGTTTTTAATAAAAGAAAAAATAAGACAAGGAATTTTCAATAAAAGAAAAAAGTCAGCACCTAAAAATGATTTTGAAACTACTTTTGTTTAATTATGGACTTGTCTGTGTTCATGTTTTCATGCCTACATTATGTATGTCACACCCAGTATAATGGTGACAGGACAACTTTGGAGAGTCTTTTCTTTCTATAAGTTGGGTCAACAGTACCATGGATCCTCAGTCTTAGCCTTTACTTACTGAGGCACCCTGCAGGTTTGCTGTTAAGATGCTGAAAGTGATTTTTTTCTTCTCTCTCTCTCTCTCTCTCTCTCTCTCTCTCTCTCTAAATTTCTTTACAGTGCAAACTGAACTGAAGAATTTATACATACATAAGTATGTTCACAGCTACCACCCATTTAATTATTTGTTAAAAGACTGAAAAAAATATTACTTTTGACGTTGTATAGTAAATTGAATTGGCATTACTTATAGTCTGAGAATCTATAGAATGAGTTAAATATGTTCAATCTCATCTCTCAAATTGTTATACCACCAGCAACCCAAAGAAAAGACACCAAAATTTATGGAAAAATTAGTTTTGAGAAAAGATCACTCATGAACTAGATGATTTTGCCTTAGACTAAAATTATTTAATCTACATATTTACATAAAATATGCATGACCCTTTAGAACAATAGGCTAACCTTTGAATATTTTTGAATATTTATTGGAAAGAATTTAAAAACAGAAAAATAATATAAATACATAAATTCGATGATTATTTAGTGACATTTTATTAATATCCTTGGGTAGACATAAAAAAGCATCCACTCCAAATTAGACAAAGATGTTAGATAATGGAAACCACTCGACCTAAGTTAGTTTAGGGCACAAAGGAATTTTTGGACTTTCTGACAAGAGCATGAAAGAGATGCTACTCATAAGATGACAGGGGGCTCAAGGTAGCTTCACAGGACACCAACTCCAACACAGGCAAGAACTCACAGAAGCTTCATCCCTCCCTGCACAATTACACAGCTTAACTGCAGCCTTCTCCACCTACAACCTGTTACATATCCTTCGGAGGAGCTTTTCTAACCTGGTGGACTTCTCAATTTTTGTTTCCTCGTAAGGCTCGTGAGCTTCTTCTTGTGGGCCCCTTTAAGAGATAATGTTTCATTTAAAAGGAAATAGCACATTGGCCATGTCATAAAACATGATATAGATTAAATTAAAAAAATGATGTATATAGTAAATATCAAGTTCCAGTGCATTATAGCAATATGGACACATTTTGAAGACAGAAGCATTATTTATAGTAGAGGAGAATGCAAAAATAAATCTTCAAAGTATTGCTGAGAAGGTGCCAGGGAAGCCAGGTCCAAGGTACACATGTTTCTTCTTAGACACTGATAGGCTAAGGAAGGGAGATCACAAATTTCAGGCTATCATGAGGCAATATCACAATATAAAACCAATACTCTAATACATTGTATGTAAATTACAATTAAGAAGAATAGAAATAAGTAAAGCCCTGTACAAAACTGATACATTAAAAATATTTTCTTTCCATAAAATGTTTCTATCCATAAAAGAGTTTGGAGTATTGGTGGGTAAAATTATTATAGCATGAATCAGGAAAATCTCAAATCTGGAATAAAGAGTTCATTAATTTTTTAAAATGCAACTAATACAGTAGAGTTTTAGTGTCCCAGTAAACTACACCCTTGCATAATCCGTGTGTGTGTGTGTGTGTGTGTGTGTGTGTGTGTGTGTGTGTCATAATCCACATGTGTGTATGTTTATTATATATCCATGTGTTTTTTTTAAATAGCATCTTGTCCCCATATCCTCTCCAGTCACCATGATAAAGCACTTTAACAAAGGCAACTGTAAGGAAAACAAGGTTTGTTCAGGTAACAATTTCAGATTATAGTTCAACACTGGATAGAGATCAAGGCAAGAAGAACTTAGAGCAGACAAACACATCATCAGTCTAGAGCAAAGAAAGAATGTGTGCATGTGCACAAGGTACCCATCTGCATTTGTCCATTCTTGTACAATCCAGGACACAAACCTAGTGAACAGTGTCACTCACAGGTGACGTCACACTCAGTGGGCTGGTTCTCATCACCTCATTCAGTTAACTGCATCAAAACCATACTTAACAAACATGGTCACAGACCAATTGATAAAGAAATGTTCTTATCTAGGTTGTCCTAGGTTATATCAAGTTGAATTAAATCTAAGCATCACATACACACCCAAGATATACACACATACATGTATATGAACAAATATTATGTATAATTATATGTAAATCATATCATTAATTTATGCAATTCCTATAAATAATTTAGTACATACTGTGCATACTCTGTGAAGAAACATGATCACCAAGGCATCTCTTATAAAGAAAAAAATAATTAGGGTTGGCTTACAGTCCAGAGGCTTAGTCCATATCATCACGATGGGAAACATGGCAGTATGCCAGTAGACATGGTGCTGGAGAAGGGACTGAGAGTTCTACATCTTGATCTAAAGGCAGCAGAAGGAGACTGTGTTCTACACTGAGTGGTGTTTGAGCAGAAGAGACCTCAAAGCCTGCCCCCTACAGTGGACACTTCTTCCAACAAGGCCACACCTACTCAAATCAGGTCATGATTCCTAATAGCACCATTTTCTATAGGCTAAGCCTTCAAACACATGAGTCTATGAGAAACATATGTATTCCAACCACTACTTAGATTAACACCTAAATTATATGTTCTGGGCTGAAGCATTCACATAATTCACATTCTTCTAAAATGCATTTCTACTCTAACTAATATTTGAAAACTAATTTTGAAAACTTATTATGACTTGCGGCATCTTAAATTTGGACTAAAGATATTTTATTTAGTCTGTGTTCTCTGCATTATTGGCTCTCCTTGCTTTATATCGCATCATTTGCTCGTTTTAGTACATGAACTCAGGAATTTATTTAGGCTGCAAATCTTGACAATGAAAGATTTGTGAATATAATAGAGCTATAAGAATGAAGCAAAGCATAATAATAGACAGAGGCATTGTGCAAAACATCACAGAGCATAATTGAGAAAGTGCTGCCTATTTTTCATAAAAAGTTGTCATTGTGGAATATCACTTTGTAAATTAGATAGGAAAATAAATGTACAGTCTTTCTCTAGTTATTTTAGGATAATTATTCTAGAGTTAAAGTATATAAGGAAAATAAAGAGGAGGGGTTTAATAAATATCTCCAGAATTTTCTGTATGTTTAAAGCAGATAAATAACGAAAACTCATCTCTTCACAACAGAAGTCAAACACACTTGGAAGACCAACAATATCAACCAACCAACTCCCCCAAAGTTCCCTGGGACTAAACCACCAACCATAGAATACACGTGAAGGGACCCGGGGCTCCAGGGGCATATGTAGCAGAGGTAGGCCTTATCTGGCATCAATGGGAGGGGAGGCCCAAGGTCTCTGGAGGCTCAGTGCCGCAGTGTAGGGGAATTCTAGGACAGTGAGGTGGGAGTGGGTGGGTGGGTGGAGGAGCACCATCATAGAAGCAGGGGAGGGGTGCTATAGGGGATTTGCAGAGGGGAAACTAGGAAGGGGAATAATATTTGAAAAGTAAATAAATAAAATAACAAATACGATTTTTTAAATAAAATAAAATAAAATAAAAAGAAATTTATTCTTACCATGGTATGTACTCACAGGTACTTGCTAAAGGATTCTTTAAGTTAAAAGAAAAAATACACATGCATATAATATTCAGAGTTGTTAAAGCTTCTAAAACTAAGGCTAGTAATCTCTGAATTACTCTTACTTTTTACCCAAGTTTTTAAAACTATCTTCAATGTTCATTAATGCCTTTCCTGAAATTTATTATTAGATATTATTTTAATATTTTTTATTATTATGTATTTTCCTCAATTACATTTAGAATGGTATCCCAAAAGTCCCCCATACCCTCCCCCCCCCCCCACTTCCCTACCCACCCATTCCCATTTTTTGGCCCTGGCATTCCCCTGTACTGGGGCATATAAAGTTTGCGTGTCCAGTGGGCCTCTCTTTCCAGTGATGGCCCACTAGGCCATCTTTTGATACATATGCAGCTAGAATCAAGAGCTCCGGGATACTGGTTAGTTCATAATGTTGTTGCACCTACAGGGTTGCAGATCTCTTTAGCTCCTTGGATACTTTCTCTAGCTCCTTCATTTGGGGCCCTGTGCTCCATCCAATAGCTGACTGTGAGCATCCACTTATGTGTTTGCTAGGCCCCGGGCTAGTCTCACAAGAGACAGCTATATCAGGGTCCTTTCAGCAAAATCTTGCTAGTGTATGCAATGGTGTCATCGTTTGGAGACTAATTAGGGGATGGATCCCTGGATATGGCAGTCTCTAGATGGTCCATCCTTTTGTCTCAGCTCCAAACTTTGTCTCTGTAACTCCTTCCATGGGTGATTGTTTCCAATTCTAAAAAGGGGCAAAGTGTCCACACTTTGATTTTCGTTCTTCTTCAGTTTCATGTGTTTTGCAAATTGTATCTTATATCTCGCTATACTAAGTTTCTGGGCTAATATCCACTTATCAGTGCGTACATATCATTTGAGTTCTTTTGTGATTGGGTTACCTCACTCAGGATGATGCCCTCCAGGTCCATTATTACATTTCAAATGTTATCCCCTTTCCGGGTTTCTTCTCTGGAAACTCCTCTCCCATCTCTCTTCCCCCTGCTTCTACAAAGGTGCTCCCCCACCCACCCATTCAGCTTCCCTGCCCTGGCATTCCCCTACACTGGGGCATCGAGCCTTCACAGGACCAAAGGCCTCTCCTTCCATTAATTTTAAGCATAGTAACCTCCAATTAAATCATCTCGATGCATCTTTACTATTGCAACATCCTTTCTGTAATAGGATTTGGTCTACTTTCTTTCTTACTCTTCTCCAATTTCTTAACTTTAATTTTAATTTTTATATTTGCTACCTATTGAACTTTGAAGACATGTGCCTATGGAATAATGTATTTGTAAGCCTTACATGTCTAACTGTGTCAAAGAGGAAATGATTGCTCATTTACAACACAATGCTGCTTTTCCCACAGGACACACTATTTTAACCACACCACTTCTTTTTACTCAGTGTTAGAAGAGGTATTATTTAATATAAGATGCAGAAATTGATTATATAACTTCATGGAATTGTGAACAAAACTTGGAGCACTGAGTTTTGTAATTGCTACTAATAATTGAGAATTAATCATGTCCAAATTGATTGATTTTTCTAGGCTTAAATTTTTATACTGCTTTCTTGTAATTTAATCTATCATTTTAGATTTGACTTATATACCAGGCCTTGGTATCTGAAAACCAAAATAAAATGAAAATGAAACTTTTTTGCTCACTAAATATCACCATTTTGACAAAATTAGAAATAGATATACTGATGTCTTTCTTTGTTAATTCACTTGGATTTTTGAAGTAAAAAATTCCTTTATGAAAGAAAGGTGTACATTTACGAGGTGTATCTTAAAACATGAGAATTACATATTAGTGACATAAGAGAAATACATATTTAGCAACAGAGAAGGAAGATTTTTTCCATCTGTACTGTCTCGTCAAAACAACAGTCAGGATAAAAAAGTGTGACTTAATGTCATTGTGAAATTGGCAGTTTAATAGTAATAACTCAACGCTTATGCAGGAGTAGCTAATATTATGAGAACATGGGTTTGTGGGGTTTTAATGAGATGTTATTTATTTCTATCGCATGAGCAAAGTCTTGGTTAGATGTATTTTAGCTTTAGTGAAGAGATTAAAAAATAACTGTAGATTTAATAACGTTGGAACCTCTACCGTCTACTTCTTTGGATCATTTTATTATTAAGAATTATAAAATGTCTTCCTAAAATCTTCTTCTAAGTAGCAATCTGACTGAATTCAAGCTAGTAAATAAAGCTGAAAATCATTTATAAATACATGCCTCTGCGAAACATAAATTAAACCAAATTAGGGAACCAAACTAATTTCAAATGAAAAATTATTACTGAAATCCTGCTAGATACTGGCAACTAGCTGAAATAACTTTATTTAGTGTAAGTCTCATAGAAATGTCACATCATCCTGAAGGGGAGTGTCAGAGTATTTTACTTTTGAATGGTTGCACTCATTTATTTCATCTTCAGATGGTTAATTTATAGAAATCTTAGATGTACTGATTCCTACACATATAAGCATCTGTGCACATGCCGCAGTGATCCCTTATGATGCATAAAGGAAAATCTCAAAAACTATCTTAAACATTGTAAATACCTTGCCAATCACTTATTAGTTTTGCTCCCGAGTTTCTCTGTTCAGGTATCAACTTTTACATGGTATGACTTTGTCAACTCCCAAATGATTAAGTGAAATAGATATGCATCAATTTATATCAATAACAAGCTGGCTTTGTTACCACTGATTTAATGTTTTAAACCTTATAATGTCTCTCTATAGATGCGTAGATAATAATCGCAGACAACATGGCATTTTGTCAATGGTTATGAACAGATGTTGAAAATATAGGATCTCACTCTCTTCTTTACATTTTCTAAAATATGCTAAGCTGTGTTCTATTGGACACTGGTTAAACACGATGTTCTTACCCTCTAACTGGTCAAGTGCTGCCCATGCTCATGGTTCCTGAAAACAAAAGAAAAAGCAGGTTGTCCCGCCAGTCCTCAGCCTTCTAGTCTTCAGCTTTCTAAAAAGGTACAGCGTTTGGAACACTTACTTTAGAGAAACTTAAATTGTTTATGGGGCAATGTTCTGCTTTTGGATATTTGATTATGTTATTTTTTAATAATTTGTTTAATTTTATTTTGTGTGCACCCGTGTTTTGCCAGCATATGTGTCTGTGTGAGGGTGTCAGATCACCTGGAACTGGAGGTACAGGCAACTAGAACTGCCCTCTGGGTGCTAGAAATGAAAACCAGGTCTGCTTTATTGTTTTCTTTCTTTTATTTAATTTACATTTCAGTCCGTGCACCCCTCTTTCAGTTCCCCCTCCCACAGTTCCTCATCCCATTCCTCCTCCCACTTTGCCTCTTAGAGGGTACCCCCCCCCTGCAGCAGGCCTCTAGCTTCCCTGGGGCCTCAAGTCACTTAAGCACATCTCCCACTGAGGACTGACCAGGAAGACCTCTGATGTATTTGTTCCACGGTTCTTGGACCAGTCCATGTATGTTCCTGGTTGGTGGCTCAGTCTCTGGGAGCTCATTGGGGTCTGGGCAAATTGAGACTGCTGATCTTCCTATGAGGTTGCTCTCCCCTTTGGCTTCATTATCTTTCCCCTAATTCAATCCTAAAGGTCCCTGACTCCAGTTTAATGCTTGAGTGTAAGTATACGCTTCTGTCTGAGCCAACTCTTGGTAGAGCCTCTCAGAGTAGAGCCATGACAGACTTCCCTCTGTATGCACATCACACCATCACTAATAAGGTCAGGCTTTAGTGCCCTCCCATGAGATGGATCACAAGTTGGGCTGGTCATTGGCCATCTTTCCTTCAGTCTCTTCTCCATTTTTGTTCCTGTAGTTCTTTTGGACAGGAACAGTTCTGCGTCAGAAATGTTGACTCTGGGTTAGTAACCCAGTCTCTCCATTGAGGTCCTGTCTATGTACTAAAAGTTGGCACTTCATGTTCCCTCTCCACATTGTTGGGCATGTTGGCTATGGTTACCCACATTGAGTCCTTAGAGTCTCTCACCTCCCTGGTACTTTCTAAAGGGTCCCCCTGCCACCTCCCTGGTATGCTGCTTATCACCAACATGTGCAGCCTCAGACTGTGACCATATATTTCACCAGACAGTGTATTTCTCTTAAAAAGTTTTCCTCAGTGAAAGAGAACTTAAATAGCATGAGAAAGGGCAGCATCTCAACCCCAAATACTGGACAAGCAATGAAGTTTTGATCATTTTATTTCCTTTTCCCCAGAGGATAAATAAAACATGTCAAGAGAGCAATATTAAAATGAAAATATCACTCCACTCAAGAAAGCATTTATTAACTCAGCATCATATCTCAAGTTTTTCTGCATTTTGCATATAATTGATTATGTGTACTTAAGTGGGAGATGAAGACTATAAGAATAAAGGTGGATCATTTTCACAACAAAGCTGTCTTTATTAGTATTAAAAAATTAAATTTTTAGCATTTTTAAATTTCAAATCATTACTAGGTATAAGCTATGAATTTGGTGTTTTAAATTTTATGTAAAGACCACAATAGAATAAGTGACTTAATCTCGGGGAATATCTTTTTAAACTGATTATTATCTCTATGAAACTGTGGGGTGAAGGTAAGTTGTAGTCAGTGAGAAATCCTGCTGCATTCCACTCTATAAGAAACCAGTGTTTGTTTACTCTGGTATTTCCTAACCAGCTACTGGGAGGCTCTCCTCCAACTTTAATCATTACCATAATTATGTCTATAATGAGCATAATTCTTTCTGTTTTAATAAAAGATCCATCTAAGACTCCGTACAGAAGGACTGTTTTGTGATACATTGCTTCATTGTGGTACCTATATCTCAATTCCATCAGGTATTTTCAAATAGATCTCTAAAAAACATTACACTAATTATCATCCAATTAGTGTTATGTACGACTTCATTTTTCCCAGCCAATGTTTCTTGTAATCAGACATATTGTTTTACAAGCTAATTGTGCAATATTGCACTTCCCTGTTTTTCTTTTCATTGATAGTACCCTGACTATATATATGGCTAAGTAATATTGTCTTTGTTTATTGTCTGTCTGGTATTTTCTTTGTCTACACTTTTATCTAGGGTGTTCGATGGGGTTGTGTTACCTGTGCTCTTTCTCCATAAACTCCATGTTGTAATAATTTGATTTTATGCACACATCTTTAACTAGGAAAACAATTTTGAAAATTAAAAATATTTATCAAGTATTTTAATATATTTTGTATTCAAAAAGTTAATAAGTCACATCTGCTCTTTGTGCTAGGCATATTAAAGTAAGGTTAAAAATTTATCTTACATTTATTAAAGCTAAAAGAATATTCTTTCATATTTTTGTGACTCAATTTAAGTCCTTATTCACTATGATGATACTGTTGGATAAGTTAAAATATAATTATGTAATTATGGCCTATTTTCACAAATACATAGGTAATTGCACTGACATCATTATGAATAATATTTAATTAATTAATTTATTTATTTATCTAATTTTAAAAATTACTTTTACTTTTTTACAGTCCAGTCATTTCTCCTCTCCCAGTCTGTACCCAATGGTTCATCATCCCATTCTTCCTCCCCCATCTCAAAGAGGATGCCCCACCCACCCCAGCAGGCCTCCCCTGAGCCTCAAATCTCTTGAGGGTTAGGCACATGTTCTCCCACTAGGGCTATAAGGCAATAGGACAAATAGGCAAATTGGGAAAAAAACTCTTCATTAACCTCACAAACGATAGAGGTCTAACAGCCAAAATATATAAAGAACTCAATATGCTAACCTCTAAAAAAAACAAACAACTCAATCAAAAAACAGGGTATAGAGTTAAAGGAGAGTTCACAACAGAGGAATCTTGAATGGCAAAGAAGCACCTGAAGAAATGTTCAAAGTCCTTAGTGATCAGGGAAATGCAAATCAAAACAACCCTGAGATTACACCTCACACAAGTCAGAATGGCTAAGATCAAAACCTCAGGTGGCAACAGAAGCTTGCAAAGATGTGGAGAAGGAGAAACACTCCTCTACTGCTAGTGCGATTACAAACTGGCACAACTAGTCTGGAACTCAATCTGCAGGTTCCTCAGAAAACTGTAAATAGATCTACTTGAAGACCCAGCTATATACTACTGTTGGGCATAAACCCAAAGGATGACCCACCATATCACAGGGAAATGTGCTTCACTATATTCATAGCAACCTTATCTGTGACAAACAGAAGCTGGAAGCAACCTATATATCCCACAAAAGAACAATGGATATAGAAAATGTGGTTCTTTTACCCAATGGAATACTACTCAGCTGTTAAGTACAGGGACATCCTAAGTTTTGCAGGCAAATGGATGGAACTAGAAAATATCAACCTGAATGAGGTAACTCAGACCCAAAAGGACAAGTATGGTTTGTGCTCATTAATAAGTGGATATTAGTCAAAATAGTACAGAAAACATAGGATAAAATCCACAGAACTCAAGAAAGTTAAGAAGAATAAAAAAGAAAAAGACGAAGAAGAAGAAGAAGAAGAAGAAGAAGAAGAAGAAGAAGAAGAAGAAGAAGAACAAGAACAAGAACAAGAAGAAGAAGAACAAGAACAAGAAGAAGAAGAACAAGAAGAAGAAGAACAAGAAGAAGAAGAACAAGAACAAGAAGAAGAAGAAGAAGAAGAAGAAGAAGAAGAAGAAGAAGAAGAAGAAGAAGAAGAAGAACAAGAAGAAGAACAAGAAGAAGAACAAGAAGAAGAACAAGAAGAAGAACAAGAAGAAGAACAAGAAGAAGAACAAGAAGAAGAACAAGAAGAAGAAGAAGAAGAAGAAGAAGAAGAAGAAGAAGAAGAAGAAGAAGAAGAAGAAGAAGAAGAAGAAGAACAAAAAGAACAAGAAGAACAAGAAGAACAAGAAGAACAAGAAGAAGAACAAGAAGAAGAAGAAGAAGAAGAAGAAGAAGAAGAAGAAGAAGAAGAAGAAGAACAAGAAGAAGAACAAGAAGAAGAAGAAGAACAAGAAGAAGAACAAGAAGAAGAAGAAGAAGAAGAAGAAGAAGAAGAAGAAGAAGAAGAAGAAGAAGAAGAAGAAGAAGAAGAAGAAGAAGGGCCCAAATGAGAATATTTCAATCCTGAAAACAATCACAGGAGTCAAAGGAAGGAAGAGATTTGGGTGGGAGAAGAACAATATTTTAACTTTAATTAGTGTTTAATTTTTTAATTATTCAATTTGAAAGTTTTATTTACTTTTACTTCCTTTTATTGAAATTAGATTCTCTTCTCACAGAAAGCATCCTGATTACTGTTTCCTCCCAAGTTCCTCTCCACATCCCCTCACTTTTGGGTTCATTTTAGTTCTGTCTCTCAATACAAAATGTAGACAGTATGCAGAATGAGAATCTGAATGGAAGTCTCAGTTGGGTTGCTCCTCTCTGAGAGTGGGTGAGAAAACATGGTAGTCAGAGGGGATGAAAGCAAACAATAAAATATGACCCACTAAATAAGCTAAGCAATATTCACATAGCCTCACAGAGTGAAGCAGCAAGCATGGGGGTCTGCAAGTATCTACAGCAGGTACTTTGCATATACGTTATAGCTGGTTTTGTTTTGTTTTGTTTTGTTTTGTTTTAGTGTTTTTCATGCTTTGTGATTTATGCTTTGTATTTTTGTGGGACTCTGAACAGTGAGAGTAGGTTTAAGTATCTCTGAGTTCTTTTCTTGCTCTTTGGACTCTTTTACAGCCTCCTATGAGGGCTTTTGACTCATTTTATTGTATCTCTTGTGAATAGGCAGTCCTGAAGGTCCATTAGCCACTAAAAAGACTGCTGGGGAGAAGCTAAGAACAGGGGGAAGGTGCTACAAGATGCTGGAAGAAGCTGGAAGATACAGAATAGGTGCTGATGATGGCAAGTTTCTGAGATGTGAGCAAGGCTCTAACAGAAGGAGACTTGTTAGTGGGCAGTAGTGAGTCATTGGATACTTTCAGAAATCTTGTTTCTAAGAAGTAGTGAAATCTTTGGCTGATATACAACTTGGATGACTTTCGTTTTATTCATATTAACTGTGATGGTTTGTATACACTTGACCCAGTGAGTGGCACAATTAGAAGGTGTGGCCCTGTTGGAGTAGACCTGGCATTGTGGGTGTGAGCTTTAATACCCTTGTCCTAGCTGCCTGGAAGTCAGTATTCTGCTAGCAGCCTTCAGATGAAGAACTAGAACTCTCAGCTCCTCCTGTAGCAATGCCTGCCTGGATACTGCCATGTTTCTGCCTTAATGATACCAGACTGAACTTCTGAATCTGTAAGCCAGGTCCAGTTAGATGTTGTCTTTCATAAGACTTGCCTTGGTCATGGTGTCTGTTCACAGCAGTAAAGCCCTAACTAAGATATTAACTATTAAATTATTTATTCTGTGGGTACACATTCTTCAACTTGTTTCTATTGAAACACATTTTAAGTCACAATTTTATTTCTGCAATCTTTTTGCTAGAAAAGTAAACAACAAATCTTAAGAAACACTGGAGTCATTCATTCCCGTGTAATGAAAGTATGATTTTTATGCACAATGCTGCTAAGTTATTCATAAGATTTTCAGTTGTAATGCCTGAGGAATAGTGTGCTTTATTTTACGTATAGATGGAGAGGCTCCCTTTGCTATAATACTGCTTCATAGCTGACAAGGAAGCTTTGATGTGAGTGTTACTAATTTTTGTGCCTCAGATCAACATGGTCATCTTAACATTGATACTCTCTTGATCCATTTGTCATTCGACATTTTCAATTCTGTCATGGCTCTGAATTTATAAATAGGATGGTAATATAAGTGACAACTAAGATATCACTTATAATTCTTGGGTTAGCAGATTATATAATTTTGAATAAACACATGTTTTTTAGGATCATAATAGAATTTGGATTCTATACTTACAATGCAAAAGAAGAGGAATTGCAGGCTTGAGGTTATTATCAGCAACATTTTGAAACACCCTATCTCAAAGTATCAATAAATGGCTATAGAGTTCTATAGTAAAGTGTTCATCTAACATGTATTCAAACCCTATTCCTAAATGAAGGAAAAAAAAATAAAGCTATTTTACAGAAACTAATTAATTCTTACATCCTTCAACCTCATGAGTAGATTCATAGTTCCAAGAAGAGAGACCATATGCAGGGACTCATGTTTAGGTATATTAATACATATGTATATGTGAATGAATACCACTAACATTTCCACATTTTATATATTTAGCAGTTGTGCACTAAATAAAAGTAACTACCTCTTGGTGCTCCCAGCAAAAGTTATCTCAGTCTGATCTATCTACTTGTATTTCCCTGTGTTTTTGTCACAAAGTACTATACTCTTTATTTATTAAATTTCACAATAAAATATGGTATGGAGAAGAAAAATTTTAACAGGAATTTTTATAACTGAAGAAGTTACTAACTGATCTCTACTGACAAAGAATAGTACTAAAAATACAAACAGTTGGTGTCAATGGATTATCCACACATCTTTTCAACATTTATAATGAACATTTTATTTCTCTTCAAAATTGTTTTAAACATGTTGCTCCAATTAATAATATTATAATTAACTACTACATGACAAACTAGCATATAGATTATGTTGGTTTAAAGGCATGGAGGGATCTTAAGAAAAAGATAGAAGACACAATTTAATATTAAATATATGTGATTAATTTAGTTAGGTTGTTGTGCCATTTGCCAACTGATACTGTTGTGGTGCAACTGTTGTGATTTGTGATGCTATTGTTCTGGGAGTAACCACCTGTGTTTCTATTGGTTCTGAGGACTATTCAACATGTAGAATTCACACCCAGTACTGGAAACCTATAAAACATTGTGGCTAAAGGAAGGCTATTGTTTTTCTTTTAGAAGCATGGGGTCAAACTGCCATCTAAATAGTTATACTTTGTTCCATAGATTAGTAGTCATCTCAGCATTGGTCAAGGAATCTTCCGTTTGCAATGTGCAGACTAATAATTAATAAATATGCTAAGAAAAGCTCCAGCTGAATGTTCTTTTAAGTAAATAATTTCCCACCCAGGACTGTCAGGTGGACAGCCATAAGTAAGAATCCTTGGTTACAGATTAGAAATAAAAGATGTTGAAGTAGGGGTAGGTCTTGGAAGTTAAAAAAAAAAAAAAAGACTTGGTGTGAGGAGGTGAGAAGTAGTGAGTAAGAATTGGGTGGTATTGATCACAGAACTTTATAGAGACGTGCAAATTTGTGACAAGATAAATGTTTAACAATCTTTTCCTGCAGACTCCATACCTCTTTCTTCCCTCTCCCACACTTTCTGTCTTTCCTCACTCTCTAAAACATACAGAGGCAAGATGGTAGACCTGTTGAATTAGTTTTTGTTAAGAACTCACTGATAAGTGGATATTAGCAAAAAAGAAGCTCGGAATACCAATGATAGAACTCACAGACAATATGAAACTCAAGAAGAGAAGATCACACCGAAGTTTGCATGTTACAATACCACTCAGTAGGGGGAAGAAAATAATCTCTGGGAAGTAGAGGGAGAGAGGGATATGGGAGGGATAGAGGAGGGGGAGGGGAAAAGGGCAGTCAGTTCAGATATGAGAGGAGATGGGGGAGAAGTACAGAGGATCAGAAATTTGAAAGTAGGTGTGCAGCAGTGAGGGAAAGGAAACTGGGGGTAGCCACTAGAATGTCCCAGAGGCTAGGGACTCAAGAGACTCCCAGGAACCATCAGGGAGAACTTTAGCCGAAATACCCAACAAAGGGGAGATAGAACCTATAGAGACCATATTCAGTGGATTGGCATGGCCTGCAGTTGAGGAATGGGGTTATCCACCCACCTCAAAAATACTAATTAAGAATTCCTTCTTTAAAAAGGAAATGCAGGGACAAAGATTGGAGCAGAAACTGAAGGAAAGGCCATCCAGAGACTGTCCCACCTAGGGATCCATCCCATCTGCTGACACCAAACCCAGACTTTATTGCTGAAGCCAAGAAGTACTTGCTTGCTGACAGGAGTCCAGTATAGCTGTACCCTGAAAGGCTCTACCAGATCCAGAAAAATACTGATGCAGATGAGCACTGCCAAACACTGGACTGAACACTGAGACCCCCATGGAGGAATTAGGGCATGGACTGTCGAAGCTGAAGGGGTTTACAACCTCATAGGAAGAACAATATCAACCAACCAGACCCATCAAAAGCTCCCAGGGACTAAACCACCAACCAAAGAGTATATACAGAGTACCCATGGCTTCACCTCGATATGTAGCAAAGGATTCTCTTATCTGGCATCACGGGGACTGGAGCCCGTTGGTTCTGTAGGGGCTTGATGACCCAGGATAGATGATTAATAGGCCACTGAGGCATGAGCCGGTAGTGGAGGAGCATCCTCAGAGAGACAAGGGGAGGGAGGAAGAAAGGGGGGGGTAGTGGAGGGGAAACTGGGAATGTGGATAACATTTGAAGCATAAATAAATAAAATATTCAATAAAAAAGAAAAAAAAAGAATTAATGAACCATGCTCCCTTCCTCCCACAATTATACTAATTCTCCTCAGAGGTAATTCACACCTGTCTCCTTATAATCTGTATTTGCTCTTTAAAACATTGATAATTCAGTTATCAGTCTCGTGCATTCATCCTCTGTCAACTTCTTTAATCATACTATATGACCCTGTAGTGGAGATAAGAAGTCAGTAATGCAAGCTGAGATGACAAAAGGAAAATTATAATATTCAAATCACATTCTCTAGAAATAATTTTACATTATTAATTCCCTGAAATTATAATATATGCATGTGTCATGTTTTCTTGTTATTTTTATTGTCTACAAGAACAGTTGTTTTGAGTCAAGTTTTAGTCTGGGGTTAGATAAATACATTCACAGTTCTAAAACCCTTACTCTATTTGCTTTGTGATTGTAGGAAGAGTAAAATTTACTGTCAATATGTGGTAAGCTCAAATTTATACATGTAATTGTGATATTATAAACTTGAATTTATATATGTAACACTATAGTACATACTCCATATACACCCTCAACTTAGGGAAATAGTTCTATATGAGCTGAGAAGATATTTTACTCATTTTCAGTATAGGAGGAGCATAAATTTTAAATTCTTAATATTCCAGCATTGTTATGACTGAACTCATGAAAAAATTATTGTGCTATTATTCACTGAAGATCTTAGAAATACATTAAATAATTCAAGACCATTTTAAAAGCTAACAGAGAACTCATTTCATGAGAGCTATTTCTCAGGCTCATATTAAGATGAATATTTTAACATTTTCATATCTATTTAAGACTTCATTTTAAAATAAAAATCTCAGAGGAGTTTTCCTGATCATTTAAACATAAAAATTATCTTTCAAATTAAACAAGAAAAGGACGTAAGCATGACTTGTTTTTGTAGATCTGCAGATGTGTTTATCACATTGGTATTCAAGTTATTTTCCAGCTACTTAAATACAATGGAAGAAAAGAACTGAGTCTACATGCATCTGTTTGAAACTGCTTAACTAATAAATTCTACCACCTTATCACACTATAAACTGTTCATATGCATGCACATTTTAATAATATTCAAAAGTGTATGCACACACATTCGCATATATATATATATGCATATATATACTCAAAAAATCAGACACTTCCATTGTATCATTAAATATGCATTCAGTTATTTAACAATGGAATCAAGTGTATATTTGATACCCCTTAGACATTCATGAAAGTAATGTTTATATAATTCAGACTATATGACATTACTCATATTGAGTTGAACATTGTAATTAAATAATAGAAACCAGCTACCAAAAGCATGGATGAATCTAGGGGGATGCCATTTAAGAGAAGCAGTAAGATATATCTCAAATGCCTAAATTGTTCAAAAACCAAACTAAACCAAACCAAACCAAACCAAACCAAACCAAACCAAACCAAACCAAACCAAACCAAACCAAACCAAAACAAATGGCAGTAAACATGACCTCTAGTCAACGTTCCAGTCTTAAGTAAGAAAACTGAAGTGTTTAGGAACATTGACTCAGGCAGCTGTAGAGAGATGACTCACAGGTTAAGGATAATCAAAACTCTTACAGACCCAGTGAAGGGGAATGTCAGCACAGGGAAGAGGTAGTGGGTAGATGGGTGGGGGAACACTCTCATAGAAGCAGGGGGACGGGGGATGGGATGGGGAGGTTTGGAGGGGAAATCAGAAAAGGGAATAACATTTGAAATGTAAATAAAGAAAATATTTAATAAAATAATAAAAACTAGAAAAACAAAACAAAAACATACAGAATTTCAGTTCTCAGCAGTCACCTCTGATTCTTCTTAACTGCTCAGAACTCCATCTCCAGGATACCTGGCATCCACTTCTGTTCAGCCTGTGCACAAACACTCACATGGACAATGAATCCTAAAGCGTGGTCACTCTGATTAGAGTATATTGAAAATAATACAAGTGCTAATGAAAGTAATGACATGTGGGACAATGTGGGACTTTTGCTTTGTTGTGATTTTATTTTTCTGCTTATTTAATCTTGACATAGGATCTAATTATGTAGATGAGTTTGTCAACATGTGAGAAAAAAAATGAAAGGTCTTTTGATGCTAATTTTTAGTGCACTGTTATTAATTTTAAATTATATGTTAATGTTAATAACTGTCCTGTTTTTGATTACAATAATAATAAATCGTGGACTTACTAAAATACTTTGTTATTATTCCACAATTGTTATAAAATTTTATTTAAATTGCTATTTGCTCTGGTTAATCATAAATTGTAGATTATAACACAAGTCACATTGTAAAGGAAGCTTTGAGGTCTGAATTACTTTAGTAAAGTTTATAGAAAATCAGTAATTTCTATGCTAACTTCTGGAATTAGAGTAGCTTATTGACTTATTAACAGCCAAATTATATCTTACAATAAAGAGAGAATCAGAAATGGTAAATTTTACATATGTGTGTGTGTGTGTGTTTCTGAAAGCAAATGAAATAATATGAATTCATATTCAAAAGAGAATATAAAACTTCTTTAAAATACTCTAAATATTTAATAATACATTGTTTGCTCTTTATTTTATTTTATTTATTCATTTTTTATTTATTTATTACGTATTTTTCTCAATGACATTTCCAATGCTATCCCAAAAGTCCCCCATACCCTCCCCCCCACTTCCTGGGAGCTCCGGGGTACTGGTTAGTTCATAATGTTGTTGCACCTACAGGGTTGCAGATCTCTTTAGCTCCTTGGATACTTTCTCTAGCTTCTCCATTGGGGGCCCTGTGATCCATCCAATAGCTGACTGTAAGCATCCACTTATGTGTTTGCTAGGCCCCTGCCTAGTCTCACAAGAGACAGCTATATCTGGGTCCTTTCAGCAAAATCTTGCTAGTGTATGCAGTGGTGTCAGCGTTTGGAAGCTGATTATGGGGTGTATCCCTAGATAAGGCAGTTTCTAGATGGTCCGTCCTTTTGTCGCAGCTCCAAACTTTGTCTCTGTAACTCCTTCCATGGTGTTTTGTTCCCAGTTCTAAGAAGGGGCACAGTGTCCACACTTTGGTCTTCATTCTTCTAGAGTTTCATGCATTTGGCAAATTGTATCTTATATCTTGGGTATACTAAGTTTTGGGCTAATATCCACTTATCAGTGAGTACATATTGTGTGAGTTCCTTTGTGATTGGGTTACCTCGCTCAGGATGATGCCCTCCAGGTCCATCCATTTGGCTAGGAATTTCATAAATTCATTCTTTTTAATAGCTGAGTAGTACTCCATTGTGTAAATGTACCACATTTTCTGTATCCATTCCTCTGTTGAGGGGCATCTGGGTTCTTTCCAGCTTCTGGCTATTATAAATAAGGCTGCTATGAACATAATGGAGCATGTGTCCTTCATACTGGTTGGGACATCTTCTGGATATAGTTACTGAAATAACTTCCTGTGTTTCAAAATGAGTACTGAGAATGTGTTTTATTTTAATTTATATTTCTTATAATCCATTATATGTTAACCTAAATGTAAAGAAAGAAAAAAATAAAGTTCTCACACAACTATGTTAGGATGCAGTAAGATATTGTAAATTGTTGTGATCTTTTAGAGGATTTTCAAATAGAAAATGTCTTTGTAATTAATGCATGTGAATAAAAAATCTTTTATTGTAAGTTGAGTATTGAAATGTCACTTATAATAACCCAAAAAGCATGGACGCATTAACATAATGTTACTGGCAATGTTATTTCACGTATAACAAGAGAATATCTGCAAATTTTTCTTTTCTTTTCTTTTTTTTGTTTTTTGTTGTTGTTGTTGTTGTTGTTGTTGTTTTGTTTTGTTTTGTTTTTGCTTTTCCAAGACAGGGTTTCTCTGTATAGCCCTGGCTCTCCTGGAACTCACACTATAGACCAGGCTGGCCTCGAACACAGAAATCTGCCTGCCTCTGCCTCCCATGTGCTGGGATTAAAGGCGTGTGCCACCACTGCCCTGCTATTTATTTTATTTTATTTTTTAAATTTTTGGGGTTTTTTGTTTTTTTGGTTTTTTGAGACAGGGTTTTTTTTTGTATAGCCCTAGCAGTCATGGAACTCACTTTGTAGACCAGGCTGGCCTCGAACTCAGAAATCCGCTTGCCTCTGCCTCCTGAGTGCTGGGATTAAAGGCATGCACCACCATGCCCGGCTCAAACTTTTCTTAAGACATATTGTTTCAAAAACCTAGTAAAAAACTCACACTGGACAAGAGAAAGGGAGGCACAAAATGAAACCATGTTCAAACAAAGTCACAGTAAGTTTTACATGAAAATATCAAAAAGAAATTTTAAAAAATAAACAAAAGAAAAGAAATAAACATGAGATACAGAGACTTATAACCTAAACCTTTCTGATTTGTGTGAACTACATTTCCAGTTGCCTTAAAAAAGGCAAGGAGAAGTTAAGAGCTTAACAATTTATTTCACAAATGTAAATTAAAATTTCCTCATTCAACTATCATAAACTATTTGTCACTGTTCCAAGAAAAGAATATATCACTTCATATGAAGTAACTGCTATATTTGAACATAAGTGTTAAGTTTGATACAGTATAACTACTTGCTTAAGGTTCTAAGGTCTATTCTGAAATTCCTATCTCGGTATTTCTACAGATAAAATGTGAAGACCTAATTGTATTCACAAACTTCACTCAAGTGAATCTCATTCATAATTGTATGTTTTTATGCTAAGGTTAGATTGTATAGCTACTGAACTGCTGTAGAATAAGATATTTGGGTCTTCAGATCCAACTTTTAAAACTGATTTGTAAATATAATTTTAAATTATATTTGTATTTTATGGAATATTTTCTATTACCTTCACTCTTCATCTTAAATGAGAGTATTCTAGCATTAATTTGAATAATAGTCAAAGTACTTGCTGTGCAAGCATGAGGACCTAATTTTTAATCCCTTCACCCATATATAAAAGATGGATAAGTCTACATGTGTCTATAACCTGGACATTAATTTCTAAGAAGGAGAACTCTGGGAGTTCACTGGTCATCTATTCTAGCCAAAGTGGTGAAATTCTGTTTTAATAAGAGACCCTCTCTCAATTAAGTAAGGGAGAAAATGATAGACAAAGACAGCTGTCATCTTCTAATGTATATATAAACACACACAAAGACACACATACACACACCAACAAATAAATAAGCTAGTTATAAATATAAATATATATATATATGTCATAAATTATTTCACATATAGCTTTAGTGATCTTCCTTAGCAAAGTATTTTAGCTGCTGTAATATAAGTTTTACTAATTAGGTGAGCATGCTTTTGTTGTTGTTAGAATATTTAAAAGAGTATCTAGAGACAGACTCACAAACTTGTAAAGTATATATATATATGGAAAATACCTGTATGGGCATATTTAATTAGAATGGACAATTTCTCATAAAAGTTATGTGATCAATATTAGTTTGGAGGAACAAGAAACTATATACAGCTTAATAAATAAGAATTTTCTGAAGAAATGATGAAAGATTAACCAAAATTGAAGAGTAACATTGATAAGATATTGAAGTTAGCTGATATTCAGTAAGCAATTCAATTTATGAAATAATTTACGTTATAAAAGAAGACACATGATGTAGTGAAGATGTGGTGTTGCTCATCAGCGTACCACACTGATGCTGCCAGTTTTCATAGCCATCGATTTGTAAGAAATGAGACACATTTTTGTTAGATTTTTTTATAAAATTCTGGATCTTCAGACTAATATGTTTAATATTGAGAGTACATGGAACATCGATGAGTACAAATAAATACTATTATAGAAAGAGCACTGGAAACAATCATGGTTTGAATGAGGGTGAAAGCATTAGAAATAGGAAAAACGCACATGGGACTTTCTGGATAGATAGAACGGACCGTGTACACTTGAGAACACACTCATATATATTCAGTAGGAAACCAAGAATGGTTCCTGAATGTAGTTGATGAGCATGTGTCTATATGGGGAGAGAACAGAAACTGCATCCTGTATGTGTTGTACTAAGAATTAGAATTTTTCTGATAATTCTGGCATATGCTGTATGCCAAGACTTGGGTGGCACAGGCAAGAGTAACTCTGAGTTTGAGGCCAGCCTGGCCAAGAGAGCTAGTTCTAGGACAACCAAAGCAACACAAAGAAACCCTGTCTTGCAGAAATACAACAACAGCAACAACAGAATTACAACTATGGAAATTATTGTCCAGAGCTATACATTTCATCTGCAGTCCTAGATGCATTGAATTTATTTCTTTAATCTTTTTGGTTTGGTTTTGGTTTTTAGACTAGAATATAATCAAACCATTAACCCCTATCATTTCTTCACTCTAAAATTTTTCAGGTAACTTTTTCTTGATCTCTTTTGAATTCATGGCCTCTTTTCTTTATTTGTTAGTGCATGTATGCGTGTGTGTGTGTGTGTGTGTGTGTGTGTGTGTGTGTGTGTGTGTGTGTCTGTGTCTGTGTTTCTGTGTATGTTATTAAATGCATCAGCAAAACCTGCACAGTCTGCATCATTATACAGGCATGAAGGTCTTTAGTAGTTATCCTTGGCATTAGATAACAAGATGGTGTGCTCTTCTTGGGAAGCAACTATGTATCCAGGTCTCAGCATTCCTTAATAACATTCAGTTCTTTGTTTAAGGACAACTTCTCATAGTATTCCGAGACCACATTAGCTTATCTGTTCATATTGTCTTTGCTTAGTTCCTGTTCTGTCGTCCGTTTTGGTGAGACTTTATGGATGTAGTTTCTGACTTTCTTTGGCTACAGAGCAAACACTTCCTGACCCTATTGTTGTTATAATACCTTTTCCAAAATGATTCCTGAGACTAGGGTGTAGTAGCTATGTTATTGATGTATCAAATTTTATCCCCTTTCCCAGTTTCCCCTCTGCAACCCCCCTATTCCATGCCCCCTTATCCTGCTTCTATGAGGGCACTCATCCACCCACCTACCCACTCTAACCTCACTGCCATAACATTCCTCTACACTGGGGTATCAAGCCTTCACAGGACCAAGGGCCTCCCCTCCCATTGATGCCAAACAAGACCCCTTCAACTCCTTCCGTCCTTCCTGTAACTCCTTCAATGGGGTCCCTGTGCTTGGTCTGATGGTTGGCTGTGAGTGTTCACATCTGTATTGCTCAATATCTGGCAGAGCCTCTCAAGAGACAGCTGTATCAGGTTCTTGTCAGCAAGCACTTCTTGGCTTCCAGAATACTGTCTGGGTTTGGTGTCTTCAGGTGGGTTGGGACCCCAGGTAGGGCAGTCTCTGAATGGCCTTTCCTTCAGTCTTAAAAGACACTAGCCTCATTCTTCTTCATGATAACCTCCTTTACCTCCTATTCTTTAATAAAAAATAAAAAATAAAAATAAATATTTGAGTTATGATGTTTTTTGAAAACACACTTATCTGAGGGAGATGGAATCTAAAACAGTATGTCAAAAGTAAATATTAGTAAGTTCTCCAAAATAAAGAGGAATTGTAGTAAGTTACAATAGCAATAAAGACTGATACACTTTGACAGAGCAGTAACTAAATAAAAATATTGCTTAATTAAAATGATTAACTATACTGAACCTTATCTAAAAATTATCTTCCCTAACATATATGTATGTTTGGTCAGCATTTAAATTAAATACTTTTTTCCCCATAAATCTTCATAAGCAAGTATTTTTTCTTATATTTCTCAAGAACAATACTTGCCTTACTTTGTAGAAAGGAAAACATTTTACATTGTAAAAAATAAGTCATTTGATAGTGCAGCAGAAGCCAGAAGCCTTGAACTAGAGCAATAATACATTGCAATGAGCATTCGCAAGTAAAGCTGTTTGGATGAAAATATATATATATATTCCTTATACAGCAATATATTTTTGTTCTTGTTTTTGCTGTTTTATTTTTAATTTATTTTATTTTTCCGTTTTCTTTTGGAGGTAGGTTGCAAGGATGGATAGTGAACATGAAGGATAGCAGAGATGAATGGGATTAGGGTGCATGATATGAAATTCACAAAGAATCAATAAAAAGCTAAAAAATATAAGTCATTTGTAAACTATCAAAATATTCACCTACCTGAGGAAATAGATGGAAAACAATTTAAATGATTGCCTGTAATTCATCTTCACTCATGGATGTGAAGTTTGTAAGTAAATATAGTCTTTCTCCATGAAATATCTATTGTTCTCTCATGAAGACAGAGTGAAAGGCATGACTTAGTATTGTGTGCTAACACTTTATTTTGCCTGGTTATTTTTGGAGGCAGGGGGAGATTGTCTTTCGTATGATACTGTTAGCAAAGAAAAAGCAAAACTTGCTCAAAGCATAGTCTGACTTTTGCCATTATGGCGAAAATCTGTGCACTATTGTATTTTATTACTGATAAGTATCTTATTTATTTATTTGCATGAGGTCTTTATGTTAATTTAGGTTCTTCTCTAGGACCTATGATCTGTCTAGATACATATTATTGGCTCCAATAATGGTCCCTGGTATAGGTTTTAACTTGTTGAGCCTTAAATCAAGTTTTTGGTCACTCCCATAATAGTTACAACATGATTTCACCAATGGATATGTCTTGCCAAGGTTATGATTGTGATAGTTCACAGAATTCACAGCTGGATAAAATTAGTGATTTCTTACCTGCTCTGGTAGGTTGCAGAACATCTCCTAACACTATAAAATCTAAATAGTGCCAAGGATCAGACTCACTTAGAGAGGGGTTCCTGAGGAAGGTGTTTGAGAGTGGTAAAATAATAACTCAAAGTCGATCAAAGGGTAAAGGCTGATAGCCTGTGTTTTGCTTCTCTTGGCTCTCCAGACAGATCAGGACAGCTCAGCTCTCCAAACCACAGCCTAGTCTTCTATTTACATATCAATTCAAATGTCCACCCAAACTTCCTTTTGATTATCCCATTAATTAGCATTTTATGACCTTACCCCCTTGATCCCCTTGATTCCTAGGAAAAACAGCAAATCCTTTTTTTTTTTTTTTTTTTTTTTTGACATGGTAAATGAACTCAGATATGCCTGAGTTTGTAAGCACAGAAAAAGAAGCTAGCTGGGTGGGATCTCTCTCTGAGGTTGCCATTCCCCCCACACCTGGGCCAAATCTCACTCTGTTCCAACCTGATCTTGAACTCAGGAATCTGTCTGCCTTTGTAAATGCAAACAACAAACTTAGCTAGATGGGATTCTGCTCACAAATCATCACTCACTAAATCTCTTTATTTCCTTTCTTAGTAACTTTCAGACAAGCTGGGTCATAGAGCAGCTGCCTGAGTGCCATAGCGCAATGTAAAGTTTTCAAAAAAAAAAAAATTAGTTTGCTGTTCCTTCAGACTCTGGTCCATTTTTATCTCTGAACATCATTTGTGTCTTTCTAGCTCTGGTTTACTTCATTCTGAACATGTTTTCAAAAAAAAATATTTCTTTAAGTCCACAGTTACCCTAATATATGAACCACATAAAGCCCCAACAAAGAAGGAAAAATATATACTGAATTCCTTTATGAAGATATATGCAAGAATTCAATAAAATACTTGCAACCCAAATCCAAGAATATGTCAAGAAGATCATCCACCATGATCAAGTAGGCTTCAGCCCAAAGATGTAGGGATAGTTCAATATATGAAAATCAATAAATCTAATCCATCATAGAAACAAATTAAAAAAAACACTTCATGATTATCTCATAAGATTCAGAAAAGACCTTTGATTAACTCAAACAACCCTTCGTAACAAAAGTCTTGGTGAGATTTGAGGGACAGAAATAAACATAAAATAGGCAGTCAACAAGACTTCAGCTAACACCAAATTAAAAGGAGAGAAACTCAAAACACTTCTACTAAAATCAGAAACAAAACAATGTTTTCCACTCTATACATCTATTCAATATAGTTTTTGAAGTTTTAAGTAATTAGAAAATTGAAGGAGATCAGAGGGTTACAGAATAGAAGGCAGAAGTCAAAGTTTCATTATTTACAGATGGCATTATGGTACATAAGTGACCCCAAATTTCTACCAGAGAACTCTTATAACTAATAACACTTTCAATAAAGTAAATGGATAGAAAACTAACTTAAAAAATCAGTTGTCGTCCTATATACAAATAAAATTGGCTGAGAAAAAAATCAGGAAAACACAACACTTTTCAAAAAAGCCTGAAATAATATATAATACCTTGGGTAACTCTAATCATGAAAGCAAAGAACTTATACAATAAAAACTTTAAGTGTTTGAATAAAGAAACTGAAGAACATTTAAGAGGATGCAAAGATCTCCCAAGCTAATAGATCAACAGGATAAATATTGTAAAAATGGCCATCCCATTACATGAAATCCAGAGGTTCAATGCAATTCCCATCAAACATTTAACACAGTTCTTCACAGACATTGAAAGAATAATTTTCAACTTCCTATGGAAAAATCAAAAAAGTCTGGATAGCTAAACCAATCCTGAACAATAAAAGAACTGGTGAAGGTCACATTATTCCAGATTTCAAATTGAATTACAGAGCTATAGTAATAAAAATGCCATGGTACTTTCATAATGTCCAACAGGTTGATCAATGGAATCAAACTGAAAACACAGATATAAACCCACGCAACTACAAACACATGATTTTTTCATAACAAAATCAGAAATATACACTAAGAAAAACAGAGCTTTCATCATTCAATGGTGTTTTTCAAACTGGATAACTACATGTAGAAGAATACAAGTAGATCTGTACTTTGCACCGTGCAAAATATACAACTCTAAGTAATATAAATTTTACATAATTAAAATAATTCAACCTGATTACAGAAAATTTGGGGAAATTTTGAGCTCATTGGCACTTGAAAAGACTTTGGAACAGAACATAGAACAAGCACTAAGATGAACAATTAATAAAATCTAGAAATTGAAAAGCTTCTATATGGCAAAGGATACCATCATCCAGACAAAACTTCAGTCTACAGAATGGGAAAAGATTTTAAAATCTCCACATCTAATAGAGGACTCATATCCAAAATATAAAAAGAACTCAAAAGACTAGATATCCAGAAACCAAATGAAGCACTTAAAATGGGGTATAAATCTAAATATATAATTCTTAATACAGGATTCTCAAATGACTGAGAAATGCTATAAGAAATGCTAAATGTGTTTAGCAATCAGGGAAATACAAATCAAAACTATGTTGAGATTCCATCATACACATGTCAGAATAACTAGGATATAGCACAAGGGACAACTAATGTTGACCAGGACATAATGTTAAAAGTCCTCCATTGCTGGCTGAAGTGAAAACTTGTACATCCAGAATGGAATTCTGTGTGTGATATTTCTTTGGGAGTTTGGAATTAATCTAACTCAAGACCCAGCTATAGCACTCTTAGCATATATTCAGAAGTTCCATCTGAATACAAGGACATTTGCTCAGCCATGTTCATTGATGCTCTATTTATAATAGCCAGAATTTGGAATCTGTGTAGATATCCCTCAACAGAAGAATGGATGGAGAAAATTTACACAATGATTTACTTACTCAGCTGTTTAAAAATGTGACATCATGAAATTGGGAGGCAAATGAATGGAACTAGAAAAAGTATTCTTAGTGAAGCAATCTGGACCCAGACACATAAAATATTATATGTATTCACTTATAAGTGGATATTATCCATAAGTAAGTGATAAACAAACTAAAATCTGTAGGCCAGGAGGTATTAGAAATAGAAGAAGGCTAGAGGGTGTACACATGGTTCACCCTTGGAGGTATAAATGATATAGATTGTATGGTTTAACTGAAGGTAGATGGGGAAAAATTGGGAGGATTGAGTGGGCACTTAGGGGTGGGTAGAGAACATAAATGGTGAGAATGTAGGGAGAGACAGCTGTAATTGGGTGGCCTTTGAGGGTAGATATAGAAACAGAGTGCAATGGAAGGAACCTAAAGCATATGAAGGTGATCTAAATAAGGTGTCCTAAAAATGAAGGATATGTAGTCTCAACTGACTGTCTCAAATGACCAATAGACTTCCAGTAATGGGACTGGGTTCCATTCAATTTAGTAGTTGGTTAAAGGGGATCACAAGAGAATCCCAAAACAACCCAGGCTGTTATTATGACAATGGATTACTCTCTACAAACTGACGTGGCAAGGAAACACACATCTCATTAAATATGAAGTCCAGTTGGGTGCCGACATGTAACCTTCACCCCGATGTTCACCCCGATGTTCTGATCTCTTTGGTGCTGAAATGTATTCTGCAGAATGGAGGCAGACAGGGTATAAAAGCAAGAAGGGATAAAAGACACCAGGAGGAGGCCCTGTGAATCAATTAAGCAAAGAGCACATTAGTACACAAAGATTGAAGCAGCAAGCACAGGAACTAGCCTGTTCTGAAGCAGGTCTTCTGGTATACATTATAGCTTGTAGCTTAGGGTTTCTGTTGCTTTGTTTGGTTTGGTTTAGTTTGTTTTTTTGGTTTTGTTGTTGTTGTTGTTGTTGTTGTTGTTGATGTTGTTATTTTATTTGTTTTTTTAATAGGACTTCCCAGGTTGAGAATGAGTGGGTCTGATTCTTGTGCTTTCTCTTGTCTCTTTTTCTTTTGTTGGATTGTGTTGTCCAACTTAGATGCAATGGTTTTTGATTTATTTTATTATACTTCATTTTGTCATGTTTGTTATCTCTTAGAAGTCTATTCTTTTTTAATGAGAGATAGAAAGGGAATGGATCCTCAGTGGAGGGGATGTGAGAAGGAACTACGAGGGGCAGAGGGAGAGGAAACGATCATCAAGATATACTGTGTGAGAAAATAATCTGTTTCAGCAAAAGGGATAAATGATAAAACACTGAGGTACAAATGAAAATAATGTTTCTTTTTTCTGTTTTAAAGATTTTTTTATACAGAATGTTTATCAGAGACTAGAGTGATGGCTCCTAGCCTAGCATATATAAAATCCACATGGTTGCTCACAACCAGAGTGTATGTGAAATATATATATATATATATATATATATATATATATATATATATATATATATATATATAACATATAAGATAACTTGTTTTTTAAAAGACTCACTTGATTAATTTATTTCCTAGTTCTCTTTGCTATTCTTAAACTAGATTAATTTTTATTTACATGTATTAAAATACAGGTATAAAATCTCTAATTAAAACTAAAAAATTGTGTATTTCAGCATTCTAGTATATTCTATATGTGCTCTACTATTAAGGGTATAAATGTCAAGAATTGTATAATTACCTAATAAATTAATGTATTATTGTTCTAAACAAATCCTCTCCTTCTAGTGATACTCTTCGCTTTGAAAGTGGCTGTCTAGTTTAAATAGCCACTTCAAAAGTTTTTAATTAGCCACATAATGGCCTTTGTGTTTTAGATATGATTTAAAGGTTCCTCAAAGGTACAATATGATTGAAAACTTGGTCCACAGGATGCAACTACCTGGAAATGATATGAAAGTACTAACATTAAAAAATTATAATAAGTACAAATAGCCAATAACTCTATAAAGGAACATTCAGCAAATATTACCAGTAAACTGCAAATAAACAATATACTAATTCTATTTCTCAGTAGTCTGATTAGCTTCAATTATGAAACAAACAGTTAATGCTGTTAAATAGCAGAGTCCCAGGACTGGTGAAGATGGGATGCAAATAACTCAGCCACTACTGAAGTGTGTATGGTACTTCCTCAAACACCTAACATTGAAACGACCATAATATCTATATTTACAGCTCCTCGTTGTCTAACCAAAGGAATATAAGTCAGCATAAATGGAGATATATTTATTCCATTTTTAATAAATTTAGTCATGCGTATTCCA